>NC_092809.1:22292671-22601701 GCF_040954645.1 Diabrotica undecimpunctata
AAAAACACGGTATAGCTAACCCAAACACAAACGAATACTTAAAGAGAGGGAAAAAGCCTATTGAAATCGATGAATTTGCCAAAAATGGTATTCGAAGGAAAATTCATGGATTTTTTTTCAAAAAAGAAATACCAAACCTAAACAAAATTTTACAAAAAGTTAGAGACGACCCGGATTTGCCTCATATCGGACGAACTAAATTGTGGCAAGTTTTAAAGGAATTTAATTTCCGGTGGGAGAAATCAGACCGAAAATCACTTTTGATTGATCGGGAGGAGATAATATGTTAGAGAAGAAATTATCTAAGATCCATACGAAAATTCCGGGCTGAAGGAAGGACAATCTTCTACCAGGATGAAACGTGGGTAAACTCAGGTCATACTCTAAAAAAAATTTGGTCAGATAAAAATGTATTAAGCTCCAGGCAAGCCTTTATGGAAGGTTGGTCTACTGGTATCTCCCCACCTTCTGGTAAAGACAGTAGATTAATAATTTCTCACATTGGCAGTGAAAAAATATTTGTTAAGCATGGTTTGTTGGAATTTCAGTCCAAAAGCACAAAAGACTATCACGAGGAGATGACAGCTGATGTTTTCGAAGAGTATTTTGAGCAGATGATTGAACACATACCACCAAATTCAATTATAGTATTAGATAATGCACCTTATCATTCACGACTAGTAGAAAGACTTCCAACGACTGCGTGGAAGAAACAGGATATTCTTGACTGGCTGCGGAATAAGTATCTGCCTTACGAAGATGGAATGGTAAAAGCAGAACTTTTAAAAATTGCCCGGAAACACAAATCTAAGCTCAAGAAATACGTAGTTGACAAAATGGCGGAAAGGCGAAACATCACAGTCCTTAGACTTCCACCCTACCACTGCGAAATAGATCCAATTGAACTCATTTGGGCACAAATGAAAAGTTATGTGGCTAGAAAAAATACGTCATATAAAATACAAGCTGTACGTGAATTGTTATACGAGCCTTTACAACATATTACAGAACAAAACTGGAAAGATGCAGTAAGACATGTAATAGAAGAAGAACAAAAAATGTGGGATCTTGATAACATAATTGATGCGACCGTAGATACACAACCGCTAATTATTAACCCTCAAGACGACTCGGATTCCGAAGTTGATCCTATCTATTTTGAATTTGAATAGTTTTCTAATCGTAATTATATAAGGTAAGTAATAGTAGTTGTAATCGTAAGGTATTAAAGGGGAAAGGCGCAAAATGTCGCCTGTCAAAATGTTCAATGTGTTTCGTATCCATTTTATTTCAAATCCTGAGAAAACTAAAAAGCATTTTTGAAAAATTTAAAGGCAGAATGAAATATTTATTAGAATAAATAAAAAGTTTCTTTTGCATGCAATATTTTCAATTAAAAATTATACTATATTTTCTCTTTTATTTTCACCCCTGTTACATAACATATTAAAATAAACATTGTAAAAGTTTTCAGTGACTTTCTGCCCTCAGTAATAATGTAATCTTTCATTCTGCGTTTAAATTTTTCAAAAATATTTATTAGTTTTCTCCGGATTCGAAAGTAATAGATTTACTTATAAAACACATTGAAAATTTTTTCAGGCGACATTTGGCGCCTTTCCCCTTAATTAAATAAATGTATCTTTTACAAATGGCAAGAAACTTTTTATTTTTGAATAAAATAAAGAAGTTTTATTAAAACAAAAATACAATTTACATAAGTATAATTTAAAAAATATATTTATTTAGTTCAAATAAATGTTTCAATCATTACTCTACGACACTGGTCGGTCATCTGTAACCATTCAAAATACCTTCGTAATCGGATTATAAGGATGACTGCTATATTGTATTCCTTCAGATACAAGGTGGGTTAGTTGAAAACATCTTAAACCGTCAGTTTCAGGTTGGTTTTTACTATTATATCGTATTACCTATCCTCTCTGTATTTCAGTTCTCTAATTAGGGTTAAACTTGTAGTGAGCTATCAACAAATTGTGAACCGACTATAGCTTGTATCCTTCAGTGGTATCAGCTACTTTCTCTTTACCGATTTTTGCATTAAAGTTGCCAATGTTTAGGTGGTATTTTTTGAGGCTTTTTGCGATGTTAATTCTTTCTTCATAAAATTCTTCTACCTCATTCTCTTGTTTGTCTGTTGGGGAAGCGTGTACTGGTATTAGATTTAGTATAGTGTTTTTACATTTGAGGTTGTGGACCACAGTTGTGGTCCACAACCTCAAATGTAAACCACAAACCAACCTTTTGGAGTAAAGGTAATTTTATCATTATTTTGTGACTTTTCCACAATGACATTCATTGATGTCACAGTTACATCGATATAATACACTACATTGATGGTTACACCATGCTTAATATCTAGACGAAACACCAGATTTTATTATGTTAATTTCACAGATCTTTAATTATTAAATTTTGGAAACACCTAAAAATTATTCCAATCCAGGCACATCAAACAGAGCAATGGTAAACATGAAATTCTTCAAACGGAATATTATCATTATTTTTCATTTCTCTTTCACGAATAGTAGAATATTAAGATTAAACGTTCTTTGTTTCTTTTTTATTTGCTGACTTAAAACAGTGATAATGCTATGAATACACACTCCATTTTAAACGCTACGTCCGTAATTTATTCAATATTATAATTAGATTCTACCATATATGACTAAGTATTCATTATTTATCTAAGGTCATTTTCACTTTTAACTGTGCCGCATGGTTTCGTCTAGACCGGCCGCGGCCGTTATAAAAATGTTTAACAAACAGAAGAAGCTTCGCTTTTAATTTGGAATGATAAATATCTGATGAGTCACATCTGCAGGTAATATAAAGAAGAATATCGACATCAGGGCCATTGTCGGTATTTAACAAAACTGATCCGACAAGTATTAACAAGTTTTGTCGACGTATGTTATTTATAAAAATGAACGGTTCCATTATAATTAAAAAAAAGGATTAGGTATGTCGTCAAAACAAGATTAAATATTTTAGTCCATTGAAATGTTTCTGTGCATGTGTGCATCTGTGCATGTGCATTTCTTAGAGGATGCAATTTTATTTTTTTTTTGATGTGTTAGGAGTGTAAGTATAAGCTAGTACATCACCTCGTTACCATTGTCACCTCGGGGAGGTAAATAAGGGTCTAAACATCTTCTGAAATCACCGGATGCTCTGTAGAGGGCTTCGAATATACTGTCGAGAGCTCCTCTACCCAAGTACATTTACTGGGTATGGACTTGTAAATATTTATCTTCTGATGGCTTGTCTTGATAAAGACAAGATATTTCTTACATGACAAAGGTACACCAAGTCGAAATAAAACATCAGGTCTTAGTCTTCTGATGGCTTGTCTTGAAAAAGACAAGATATTTCTTACATGACGAAAATATAGGTCGAAATAAAACATCAGATTGTAGTTTAATAATAACTCCCAGCCACAGAGTATGGAAAAATGCAGGAAGTAGCGCCCCGAGAGCGCTGCTCCGAGAGACCTGGATCCGTCAGACTTTTTGCGAGAGTTGGACCTCGAACGAGACCTAGACTTGGATTTTTCTCGGTCGTCTTTAGCACTTTGCGACCGTGACCTGGATCTTGATTTACTCTTGGAGCGGGAACTGCGACTATGTGACCTGGAACGTCTTGCTGAACGGCTACGACTTCGGAATTTGCTACGGCTGCTGTAAGATGCTGAGTGACGCGATTTGTTGTTCTTTTTGTCTTCGACCAGACGGAGTTTCCTACCATTAAGCTCAGTATCATCTAGCTTTTCTATAGCATTTTTCATATCAGAATACGAAGCAAACTCCACCACTCCTTCATTGCGATGTTCTTTATGGGCATCTGCATAGGTAACTTCCCTAGCTTGGCGCATATAATCTTTTAAATCTTGCCAACTGATTCGGGAGGAAAGGTTTTCCACGAGCAACCTGTAGTTAGTGCGGGTTGGGGGTCCATAACTGTCATTATTTGAGGAGCGACGATCGTCATTTCTACTGCTTCTGCTGCCACCCGATGAATACTGGTCTCGACCTCTAGGAGTGCCTCTTGCCCTCTCAACTGTAACTCGCTCCCCTTAAAAGTTTTTTACCGTTTAATTCATATACAGCATCATCAGCATCTCTATAATCCTCAAATTCAACAAACCCATATCCATTTTTAATTAAAACATCTCCCATACGGTCATATCCTCGAAAGAATCGCTCCAGGTCCCGCTCCGATGTACCATAGGGCAGACCACCTACATAAACCCTAGACCCTACCATTCTTAAACTAAAACTTTATCAAAATCCAGCTCTACTTTAAAAGTGTCCAGGTCCCCCTTCGAGTATTCCACTTCGAGTATTCCACTTCGTCCGTGTGCCGGTAATGTTTTTATTTGTGGACACCAAGAATGCCGTGATGGAACCTCTAGCATTAACCTTGTGAAATTTTACCTTGTGTTAATGCTATCAACGCTGCCACAGTCCTTCGTACTTGCGTATTTTGAGGTATTTTTGATCATGTTGATGTACTAGTTATAGTGTTATAGTGTACTATCGGTACAAGCGGCGGACTGAGTCCACATATTGAAGTAGCAATAAAAAATTCTTCTGATCAAATATTGTTCTGAATCTATTTTCTTGTGGCATTTTAAAGTAATTACTATTTTAGTATTTTATTGGGAATAAGCCACAATTGAAAGTTAAAATAAGTTTATTGACGTTTCAATTTCCACTTCGGAAATCATTCTCAAAAAACAAACATTATTAATTAAAAAAATTTTGTTTTTTGAAATTGAAACGTCATTATAGTTATTTTAACCTTCCATTGTGGCTTATTCTCAATAAAATAGTAATTACTTCTGATAAAATAAAATGAACTACTATTACAAACAATTTTTTTTTAATTATTTTGCATGTTATACACATTCATTATAAATATATGTGCAGTGTAGTAAACACAGATATTTTCCACATTTAACCGTTGATTGAATAATATTCAATCAACGATTTAACACATGAATACTTGGTCGGACGGTCCTTTTTTTGTGTCGCAGTAACTGCAGCGTCCCCTTTGTTGGCCAATATTACCAGATGGAGGCGGTAGTGGATCTTTAGATTCAACCATTTCTGTAATTCTTAATTTCATTGATGATGACAAACAAGAAAGAGTAGCGCGAGCACAAAGGTGATTATCAACTAATTGTCCAGCTAAACTTTGTGAAAAAAATCTTCAGCTGGTTACATATCGGGATTGTTGTAATGAAAAATGACATTTGCATTAATACCTGCAATATTTAGCATCAAATAGAAAAGTACCATTGGCCATTTCCTGGTATTTCTTGCAGTGTTATAGGCAGCACACAGCTCGTCCACGGTATTAACACCCTCTTTAGTATTGTTATAATCCATTATGATTTCGGGTTTATCTGTTACTTCATCTATTTTATTATCATAATGAAGACTGGATAACAGTAGGACGTTTTTATTTTGCTTATCGTTTGTCAAAAGCCAAATAAACTACTGTTAACTAACCGTGACTTTGGGGGATTGACAAACTTAGGGGGTAATTCTGTTTTGTTTTACGAATTGTACCAACTAACGTCAGCATTTTCGCGTACAACGACTCTAACAGTGAACTTCATACTTGTGAACCAGTTATCCGTAGTAATATTCCTTCCTAATCCATATATGGGTTCACATAATCTCAAGACTACTATATAGATAAGAGAAGGAAGTGTTCCAAAAATGTCGTCAACCTTACAGTGGCCATCCCACTTTCGGAGTACGGTACGTGCGACAGTCAACTGCGCATAAGTAAGAGAGGGTGGTTTTAGTTGGGAGGCAGGATAATAGATACCTGAATCTTTGGCACTGCTATCTTTAGTACTTTAATTTAAACTAAAACCCAAATTTTAGGGACTCAAAATGGAGGGACCAACGAAGAAGTACTACATAGAATGGGTAAAGAGCGCGAACTAGTCGTAATCATAAAACGTCGCAAACTACAATACCTGGGCCATATAATGCGCAATGAACAACGATATGACCTACTTCGGACCATACTTCAAGGTAAAGTGCATGGAAAAAGAGGTCCAGGACGAAGAATATCCTGGCTGCATAACCTGCGAAAATGGTTTAACTTAACCACTACCGGACTTTTCAGGGCAGCAGTCAACAAAGTCAGAATAGCCATGTTAGTGTCTAACATCCGTAACGGATAGGCACCATAAGAAGAAGAAAATAGAGGTAGCATAAAAAAATTTCAAAACCACCCCCTCAGACGAATTCTGGGTGCGCCACTGGACGTTCCACACCATTACTGGAAAAACAACACCAAAACAAATAACTCTGATACCAAATAAAGCGAAAAATAATATAAATCAACCAAAGTTTCGGGATCTAATGGAGTTAACTAAACATCTCAAGAATCCTCTTAGTAAAGAATTTTATCTTAATCTAGAACCAATCCAATGATATTGATGATTTGATTTTATTACCGAAACAGTGAATAAAAGCCTTCTGCAACTGAAAAAACCAAAAACAACATACAATGAATTAAACAAAGAAATATTACAACAAATAAAAAGAAGGAAGATCTTAAATAAATCTAACAAAAGGGGAACCGACGAATATAGAGAACTTAATAGGCAGATTAGAAAAGGAATCAGACAACAAAAAAGAAAAGAAAACGAAAAATTAATAACAACAACTATTGAAAAAAATAAGAGTATGAAATGCCTCAGACCGACACTAGGACGACGTCAGATGATATCATTAATGGGAAAAGACGAAAATGAAATTCACAACTAGAGAAAACATACTGACACGAATAGAAGAATTTTACACAGAACTTTACAGAACACATCAACAAGATGATGAGATGAGACCAGCACGGAAATTAATAAAAAATGTTGGATCAGAAATAATGCCAAAAGTAACAATTTCAGAGGTAACTACAGCATTGGAAAATATGAAGAGAAATAAAGCTGCAGGAGAAGATAATATTACCACAGATATGATATTAGAAGGAGGTAAGGAACTAATTGCAATTGTAACTAAGCTTGTGGACAGTTGTTTACATCAGGGCAAAGTTCCTAAGAGCTGGAACAACTCTAAAGTAATCTTATTACACAAGAAAAGTGATAGTCGAAAATTGGAAAACTACAGACCCATCAGCCTACTGTCACACCTGTTTAAAATACTCACCAAAGTCATAACTACTCGACTAACAAGGAAATTAGACGAATACCAACCATATGAACAGGCAGGTTTTAGAAAAGGCTATTCAACTTCCGATCACCTGTTAACCACAAAAATATTAATAGAAAAATGTAACGAATACAAGTTTCCAGTTTTCCTAGCATTTGTAGACTACGAAAAAGCTTTCGATACCATAGAACACACGGCCGTAATAAACGCAATGCAAAATTGTAGAATAGACAGCAGATATATTAACTTAATAAAAGAAACTATGAACCAAGCTACAGCTACATACTACCTAAATGAAAATGAACACACGAACCCTGTACCATTAAACAGGGGAGTCAAACAGGGAGATACTTTATCACCCAAACTGTTCACCTTAGTTTTGGAGGACGTTTTTAAAAACCTAAATTGGAAATATAAGGGAATAAACATCAATGGCCGCTATCTCAGTAATCTACGATTTGCAGATGACATAATCCTGATAGCTACTGACCTACAAGAAATGCAAACCATGCTTTTAGAACTACATACCGAATCTTCTAAAATAGGATTGAAAATGAATTTAAACAAAACAAAAGTCATGCACTCCGAAGACACCGTGACAATAATAAACGATAAAGTTATAGAAAAAGTTGAAGAATATATATACTTAGGACAAAAAATAATACTAAATAGGGAAATTCAAACTGAAGAAATAAAAAGAAGAAGAAAGTTAGCTTGGGCAGCATTCGGTAAACTGAACTATATACTCAGAAATCAACAAATTCAATTACATCTTAGATCTAAAGTTTTTGATGCATGCATTATTCCGATATTAACTTATGCGGCACAAACATGGACAATCACAAAAAAGAATATGAATATACTTAGAGTCACTCAACACGAGATTGAAAGAGCAATGCTAGGTATATCACTTAAGGACAAGAAAACAAACACATGGATAAGATAGAAAACCAAAGTCACCGATGTGGTGC
The DNA here is from genome assembly GCF_040954645.1 of Diabrotica undecimpunctata. NCBI lineage: Eukaryota > Metazoa > Arthropoda > Insecta > Coleoptera > Chrysomelidae > Diabrotica > Diabrotica undecimpunctata. The sequence continues at coordinate 22,300,857 of NC_092809.1, forward strand.
AAAAATCATTAAAGTTGAAATGGGAATACTCTGGACATGTAGCTAGGAGCGATCTAAACAAATGGCACAGATCAATTTTAACCTGGAGACCATACCAACACAAAAGACCCAGAGGCAGACCTCCTATGAGATGGACAGATGATCTGAAAAGGACTGCCGGGAAAAATTGGCTACAAGTAGCGTACAATAAAAAACAATGGAAGGGAAGACTTGAAGAGGCTTATGTTCAGATGTGGACGTGAATGGCTAGACGAAGAAGAAGAAGAAGAAGAACCAGAATCCGGGGAAACCAAGGACCCTACTCCAGTCCTAGAACTATTTAGCGTGGCGAATAGCCATCATAGAATTTTTTGTTATTTTTAAGAGGATATTATATATGTTCATTTTCCAATATATTTTGATAAGTTTCTACCGATTTTTGTTTAACATACCAATAAAAATATGAAATCAACTTCTACAAATATTTTGATATCCACATTCCTTCCTATGAATATCTTAGTAAAAGTAAGATTTGAAATGAATTGAAGCTGGACAGTCTTTTTGATTTGCCAAAATTTTGAATCACTAATAGAATTTTGCGCTAGAAATGAAATGAAAATCAACAACACATACTTTCCTTATAAAGACCAACATAAATACACTTTTCAATCGAGGCCAGCGATCAATGATAGATTTTATAATCACAAATCGAGTACTAACACCGTCACAAGTACTTGGTGTCAGAGCCCTAACATCTGCTTACCTGGGGACCGATCACAACCTTGTTATATGCAAGATGCTACTAGAACGTCCGCAACGAAACAAAAAACTCCGTATGCTCATCGAAAAACACAATATAAAGTCGCTAGCAACAGAGAGTACAAAACTCTCGACTAAAAGAGATCGAGTTACAAATACAATGGGGAGTAGAAGATACTTGGCAAAAAATCAGGAAATGCATCAACCAAGCAGCAGAAGAAGCAACCGGAAAGCGGAAAATTAACATGAAGGCGATAAAGCACACCAAACCGTGCTTTTGTCAGAGGTAAAAGAACTCTCTGAATTAAAACGCAAATGCTACCTGAGATATAAAAGTACACAATCGGAAGAAGATCTCGCAGAATATGTCCAAGTAGGAAACGAAGTAAACGCAAGAATAAAATCAATCAAAAGAGAACATTATGCTAAATTCACCAGCGACATGGATTACGACCTACATGGTGCCCAAAAGAAAGTATGGAAAATGCTTCGGAATAGGAAAAAACCAGTTAACGAGTTCGTGCAGACCAAGGGAGTACCTGTAGAGACATGGCAACAGCATTTTAAGGAGCTACATGATACTGAAGAAACGCTGAATATAAACGAATACGAAGCAGATATAAGTGCTACAATCAATGACGAAGATGTAGAAGGAAAGATCAAGAAGCTAAAAAACAGAAAATCACCTGGAACAGATGGTATACCTAATGAACTCTTAAAATATGGAGGCTCTGAACTTGCAAGTAAACTGTCACAACTATTAAACAAAATCTTAAACGACACAGAAACACCAGAGGAATGGCATAAGAGCATTACAATCCCCATATTTAAAAAAGGACAAAAAACTTGCCCACAAAACTACAGAGGAATATTCCTCTTAAATACAACAATGAAACTTTTCACGAGTATTCTTAAGGACAAATTTTAAAGGCAAATCACTAATGCAGAAGAATAACAAAGTTTTACAAGAGGGCGGTCTATAACAGATGCAGTATTCATAATAAAACAAGTAAAAGAAACATCTATAGAGTTCGGCATGCCAACGTATATTTGCTTCATTGATCTGACGAAGGCGTTTGACAGGGTTCGCCTGAGAGATATTCTAAATATATTAATAGAAAATAAAACACCGACCAACATAACAAAGATAGTCCATAACCTAAATAACAACAATGTAACCAAAGTTAGAGCAGGAGACCGATTCACTGAAAATATTCCAACACCCAGAGGAATTAGACAAGGCGACAGTTTAAGACCCTTCTTATTTAACCTACTTATGGGCAAAATTATAAACAAAGTAACATCTCCCAATCTCGGATAAGGAATGGGCAACAAAGGAATTGGTATGGTGTGTTATGCAGATGATACAGCAATTATTGTCAAATCAGAAGATGATCTTCAGAGACGGCTCTTTCATTTCTTTCAAATAAGCCGCCAACTAAATATGACCATTTCTACCAACAAAACTAAATGTATAACAATAGCAAAAGATCCGCTCAGATGTAAGTTAGTGGTTGAGAACAACCCCACAGAACAGTTGATGCAATTCAGATATCTGGGCATAGATATAACAAGCACACGCGACCCAGTAAAGGACCTAAGGAGTCAGATTAACAAAGCATCCGCTTTGTCGGGATGTCTGCGGGGGATAGTCTGGTCAAAGCCGTATATGCGCACAGATAGTAAAATTAGAATCTACAAGACTTGAATACGACCGATCATGACATATGACATAGAAGTGCGCACATATACCAACAAAACGAAACAGATGCTAAGGGTTGCCGAAACGAAAACCCTAAGAACAATAGTAGTAAGAAGAGACAGGGTGAGAAATACAAACGTCGGAGAGCAATGCAAAATTCAAGGTATTGTAAGACGAATGGATGAGAATAGACTCCAAAAAATTGCCCTAGAAAACAACCCGCCCGGTTCAAGACCTCCCGGAAGACCACCTAAAATATGGAGGGATAGTTGATAATCTATCTCCCAGGAAATTAACCAGAGACAGCTTCAGAATTAAACAGATCGAAAGATCTCCAAGAAGTAGAACAAGAAGAAGAAGCCAAAATTTTTATTTTTGGACAAGTGTTGTTTTCCAAATAAACGCTTCAATTACTAAGGTATCGTCTCCTGGCCTATACTTAAATTTCATTTTGATATACCTACTTTTTATGTCAAAGTTTTTTAGTAGATAGTATATCAAGCATCAATTCCGGCACACCATATATACATATTTAATTGCTTCTAACAATTGTCACTGATTCGAATTTATATTACTGGAAGTTCTGAAAAGATATTTTTTATTGTTAACAGTTCAGTTCTATTTTATTTAGTTCCCTCTTTTTATTTTTTTAATGAACGTCATGGATATTTGATTGTGTTTCATTAAGTTTTTTTAAAACTTTTGTGGTTTTTACAAGTTTACAAATTAGAAAATTATAGTTGCCAAACAAAAATCCCCAAGTAAAAGTTATCTGCACAATAAAAATTTATGGATACATGTGTACAAAGTAGCGGTGTGTATATTCAATTTTAATTTCTTGTCGGGAGCACTTGTACATCTGCGTGCCACTAATGATTAGGTATGAACTACCAGTACCAGGAATCTATGATAATTCGTTTGACGTTAATGGTAGCACACAAAATGCAAACAAGTGAATGAGAAAATTACTCTAACCGACCTACTGCACTCAACAAAACAAGCAAATGTAGAATTATAATATGTAGTTTACACCAATCAAATCATCTTGACCCCACTAAACACGCAGAATTTGCAACTATTTCAATTGAAATATTACACATTATTAACGATATTTATTAAACCATTACAATATTTAATAGTGACGACTATACAAAGCAGTAATATTCTGTAATAATTTTAATTCGTTATTTATTGTTTAATTCGGTAATTAGTTAATTTATAAGTTAAAAAATAAACAAGGACATAGCAGAATAACAACAAGAGATCCTGTAAATTATCGAAGAGTTCTACAGAACATTATATAGTTCAGATGCTCACATTCCAGAAGAAACTCTGTCTATCCTGAAATGCTTGTAGAAATCCCAACAATACAAAATCAAGAATCAGAACAACTTTCAAGTATAACCGAAGAGGAAATTAAATCAGAGTTGAAAGGTATGAAGAACAAAAAAACACCTGAAGAAGATGGGATTGTAAGTGAAATAATTGATTGTAATTTTTATAATGCCTGCCTCTTTGAAGTAATTACACCAAAAAAATTAAATAGTGTCATTATGATAATATTGCATAAAAAAGAAGATGCAACAGAAATTGGAAACTACAGACCTATCAGCTTGTGATTTCATTTATATAAGCTCTTTATGAGACTAATTACAAACAGACTGGGACCTTAACTAGATTTTTACCAACCACTAGAACATGCCGGATTTAGGAGTGGGTTTGAAACAAATAACCACCTACAAGTAATAAAATCCCTGATAGAGAAAGTTATACAATACAACAAGCCATAGATATCAATATTTGTAGACTTTGAGAAAACATTTGACTCAGTCCAGCATAGCCCCATGTTAAGACCTCTTACAGACTGCAGTATTGATCATAGGTACACAAATCTTCTTCGGAATATATATAATAACGCAACAGCTGAAGTCAGAATTTCCCTTGGAGAAAGGTATTAGGCAAGGAGACACCTTCTCTCCTAAACTATTCACCGATTTATTACAGAGCTATGCGAAGCAATACTTGCGAAAATATTGAAGTCAACATAAATTGGGAGTTTCGAAACAACTTCAGGTTTGTAGACACATAGTCCTTATTGCAGACTGGGTAGATCACGCCTGCCAACTTCTTCAAAACCTTCAGCGCTCACTTACTTTTCCAAAACTCAATATATGACCAACTTTGTACTGGCCAAAAAAAATCAACGAATGGAACGCAAATTAAACAAGTGTATCTTCTTCTTCAGTGCCTTATCCGGTCCGGATGTTGGCGATCATCAAGGCTATCATGGTTTTGTTGACTGCTCTGCGAAACAGCTCCGCTGAGGTCATCCCAAACCATTGTCGGAGATTTTTCAACCACGAGATACGACGGCGTCCCGGTCCTCTTCTGCCAAATACTTTACCCTGCATAACGAGTTGAAGAATTCAATATTTTTCTTCGTTCCGCATCACGTGGCCGAGGTACTCAAGCTTACGTTGTTTAATTAAATTAAGCACTTCTTTTTCTTTTGTCATGCGCTGTAGGACCTCAACGTTGGTGACATGGTCCACATAAGATATTTTTAGTATCCTTCTGTATATCCACATCTCGAAGGCTTCGATTCGTTTTTCAGTGGCTTGCGTCAGGGTCCAGTCCAAACAAGTGTATACCTGTAAGTATCTAAGTCACGAGATTTAATTGGGAGGAGACATCAAACAACAGGAGTTAAACAGAAGAATAGATCTAACATGGGCAGCTTACGGAAAACTGAGGGAAGTCTTTAGATCAGATATTTTCATGTGCTTGAAAAGAAGGTCTTTGAACATTGACTCTTACAACAAAATATATCCCTATAGATATATGAATGAGAGTCTAAGCCACGTTAAACAAGCAAGTGAAAGAAGTACAAACGATCAAACATATTACAGAAATCGTGCAAAATGTAAAGGATAAACACTTAAAGACAGATAGATTAATGAAGAAAAATCCTGAAACTAAAGGACGAGAGAAGACAAGCCAAAAATGACCCAGACAAATATAAAACCATAAATATATTAATAAGAACGAAAATCAGAGAAGCGAAAGAAAAAGAAGTAAAGGAAAGATTCGAAGAAATTGAGACTCTGCAGTCAAAGTACGATAGTCACAATGTACATAGGAAAGTTAAAGCACTCACAGGGGGACTAAGACGAAGACAGAAAGAAAATATAACTGATTCTGACGGAAACATCATCTTGGACAAACAGAGTAAAATAAGAACGTGGAAAGAACATCTAGAAAAACTATTTGAAGACCAAAGAGATAACACCTTTGAGCTAGAAGAAGAGGTAAATGATGAACCAAGAATATTACAGCAGGACGTTTATTCCGCAATAACACAGTTAAAGAATGGCAAAGCGGCAGGCCCTGATAATATACAAGCAGAACTACTCAAACTAATGGACAACGAATCAATAGCAATAATCGTAAAGATATTCAACAACATATACAACTCTGGAGAAATACCAACAGAATGGCTGAAATCTGAGTTTATTGCACTTCCAAAAAAACCAGGAGCCAAAAAATGCGAAGATTACCGTACTATAAGCCTCATGAGTCATCTCCTAAAATTGTTCTTAAAGATAATTCATAAGAGAATCTACAAGCTGAAAGTCAAATTTCCCCCAACCAGTTCGGGTTCACAAATGCTGTTGGTACTAGAGAGGCTTTGTTCTCAGTACAAGTCTTATTCTAGATATGCAGAGACGTCAACTGTGACGTATACGCATGTCTGGTCGATTACGAGAAAGCGTTTGATCGAGTACAGCACGCCACGATGATGCAAATACTAAAAGAAGCAGGAATTAACAACCAAGATCTGAAAATAATTAGAAATCTTTACTGGAATCAGACAGCAAATCTCAGAGTTGAAGGTGAACACACTGACTATGTGAAAATCATGCGTGGAGTGAGGCAAGACTGTATTTTGTCTCCTCTCTAATCTTCAATCTGTACTCTAAAAGAATATTTATCAAAGCTTTGCACGAAACTGAAAAAGGTATTCTACTAAATGGTTACCGGCTAAACAACATCAGATATGCAGATGACACCATAGTATTTGTGGACAACTTAGAAGACCTACAAGTTCTTATGAACAAAATCACGTATTAAAGTCAACAATATGGACTCAATATAAACGTTAAGAAGACAAAGCTTATGATAATTAACAAGAAAAGGATAACAGAAGGTCAACTTTACGTCAACCGATCCCCTGTAGAAAGAGTGACGCACTATAACTACCTCGGCACCATAATAAATGAAGAATGGACCAACAACCAGGAGATTAGAGCACGCATCGGAAAAGCTAGATCCACCTTCAATCGGATGGGGACCTTCTTCTTCAAGAGTCACAACCTCTCTCTTGATACAAAAGTAAGAATGCTGCGATGCTACGTCTTCTCTGTCCTTTTTTATGGTGTTGAATCGTGGACCTTGAACGAAGATATGTGCAGAAAACTGGAAGCATTTGAGATGTGGCTATATCGGAGAATACTTAAGATCGCGTGGACTGACCGAATCACAAATGAGGTCCTCAGAAGAATGAATAAGAACCGAGAGATACTGACCACCATAAAATCTCGAAAGTTACAATTCTTCGGACATATTATGCGAAATGAATCCAGATATGCTCTCCTTCAAGCCATCCTACAAGGAAAAATATTTGGAAAACGAGGTCCAGGAAGAAGAACACCATTTTGGTTAAAGAACCTCAGAATCTGGTTCAATACAACCTCTGTGCAGTTTTTCCGCGCTGCTGCAGATAAGATAAAGATTGCCATGATGATCGCGAACATTCGGAACGGATAGGCACATCAAGAAGAATAGATATACCCCTTCTTCTTCTTCTCGTGCCACTCCTAACGGAGATTGGAAATCATCATGGCCACTGCGACTTTGTTAGCAGCGCGCCTAAAAAGTTCAATCGAACTACACCCGAACCATTCACGTAGATTACGAAGCCACGATATTTTTCTTCTTCCCACACTTCTTTTGCCCTTAATTTTGCCCTGCATGATATTTCTTAGATTTATATAAGAAATAGATTTATATAAATTAGTTAGTAGAAAAACTGGTGTTACGGACGCCATTAAAAGAATTACAACGCTGAAATGGAACTGGATAGGATATCTTGTCAGAGTCAGAGATGGAAATGGACCAAAAAAAAATTAAGAATGACCTAAGAAGACCTAGACACGATGCTTATCGTAATCGAGGACGTCCTCCAACAAGGTGGTCGGACAACATGAAGCGCATCATAACTGGACTCAATGTGCTCCAGATATATTGAAATGAAATTATTTACCGGAAGCCTGTGTTCAGCGGTAGACTCAAAACGGCTAATAATGATGAATATTAAATAAGTGACTGGGCACAAATGCAAACGAAGAGGCAGAAAAGATTCCTGCAGTTTTCCAAAATCAGCACAAATGATAGTAAAGTTAATTCACAATTATAGTAACTGACGTATGTAGAGGATTTAAAAGTACCCACTAATATAGTCAAAGCCATGAAGGAATTTACCAACTTTAGTATAAAGAACCGCCTGAAGGTCTGTTGTGTTTATTTGACAGTATTTATTTTAAACCAGATAGTGCTGGTTTAAAATAAATAACCAGCACTATCTGGATAACCAGATAGTGCTGGGCGAAAAGGAGAAAATTGATATATGGGAAAATTATATCCAGGAGCTCTTCCATGACGAAAGACCCATGAGTGAAGTTTATACAGACGACCAGCTGACTGGCCCTTCAATCACCAAAGAGGAGATAGAAAAGGCAATATTAAATTCAAAAAACAATAAGGCACCTGGACCAGATGAAATCCCGTCAGAAATACTCAAATTACTGGATGAAAGGGGAATTTCAGCACTACACAAAATATTTAACTTAATTTATGAAACTGGCTGCTATCCTCAACAGTGGTTACGCTCTACCTTTATTCCCCTGCCCAAGAAAGGCAATGCAAAAAGATGTGAGGATCACAGACTCATTAGCCTGATGAGTCACACTTTAAAGATATTCTTAAAAATACTACATCAAAGATTATACAAAAAATGTGAATGGGACATCAGTGACTCCCAGTTCGGGTTTAGGCAAGGTTTAGGAACACGAGAAGCAATAGTAGCAACACAGGTGCTGGTCCAAAATTGTTACGATCAGAAGAAGGATGTGTTCCTATGCTTTTTAGATTACTAAAAAGCGTTTGATCGTGTCCAACACCACAAGTTAATGCAGATCCTCAAGAAAGTTGATATAGACCAAAAAGACATAAGATGCATTGAAAACTTGTACTGGCATCAAACGGCACAGTTAAAAATAGACAATTCTATATCCAAACCCATACATATAAGAAGGAGCGTTCGACAGGGATGTGTGCTTTCCCCTCTTTTATTTAACATTTATTCGGAAGCCATATTTCAAGAGTCTTTGGAGGATGCAAAGATGGGAATCAAAGTGAATGGAGTATTGATCAACAACATACGATATGCTGATTATGGTGTCTTAATTTGAGACAACATAGTCGATCTTCAATAACTTGTCACTATAATCGGAGAATACAGTAAGCGAATGGGATTAGAGATTAATACCAAAAAAACCAAATTTATGATCATCTCCAGAAACTTGGATGCACTTGAAAACTCCATCATAACACTGAATACTTGAAGTCCATTGAAAGAGTGAGTAAATTTAAATACCTGGGATTGTGGCTTTTTGAAAACTGGGCATAGGACAGGGAAGTAAAATGTCGCATTGAGCAAGCTCGACAAGCTTTCGTAAAATTCAAGAAGGTACTGACTTGTTCAGAGTTCGATCTTCAACTGAGACTAAGGTTTACTAAGTGCTACGTGTGGTCAGTGCTGTTATATGGCGTAGAGGGCTGGACACTCAAAACGAGGGATATAAACAGATTAGAAGCTTTCGAAATGTGGCTCTATCGCCGTATCCTAAAAATACCATGGACAGCGAAAATCACAAATATAGATGTCCTTAAAAGAATAAACCAAGAACGCCAACTTTTCGAAACCATCAAGAAAAGGAAAACGGAGTATCTAGGTCACATCATGCGAAATGAAAAATACCAGTTCCTCCAGCTTATAATCGAGGGTAAAATTGAAGGCAAGAGAGGAATGGACGCAAGAAAATGTCCTGGCTTCGAAACATAAGGCAATGGACAGGGATTAACGACATACAATATCTGATACATATTGCAAGAAATAGAGAATTAATGGAAAATGTGGTCGCTAACATCCATTTATGGATTTGCATCTGAAGAAGAAGAAGATTTTAAACGAATAGATAATTAAGGGAAAAATAAAAAAACTGAAGGAGTATTACAATTAATTAATTATTCTAGTTTTCTGTGACTATTATTTATTAAATTTGCCAAAATTTTAAATGCAACTGCATATTAAAATTTTATAATAACAGTTACATCAATAACTTTATTTTTAAAATATGAATCTTTAGTTTGCATAAGTGAGACTGCATTTTTCCAACAATTCGCACTAATGTTGAGTACTTCCCTTCCAATTAAATGCAGGACAGATGCATTTAAATACGGCGAAATATTATTTCTTCGAACTCTTGACTTAAGTTAATGTCACATATGTTCGATTGGGTTAAATACACAGTAATATTGCTAAAGTGTTATAGTTTATTTTTATGAACGAGAGAGTAATTAGCATAATTTTAACTGGTAGCTCCGACCACTCCATGGGCGTGCTCAAGATTAATTGAAAAATTACTTTGAATAATTGTAAAAAATAAATGAATTATTTCAGTGTTATAAAGTGTTATGTGTATGTAAACAGAAGTGACCTCTTTTATCACACACTATATTAGAACTGACTGGCCTACATTAAAAAGGGTTTTAAAAAATTCACATTTTTTTTAATTTTTAAAAATTACAAAAGAGAAAAAGAGTTTTTAAAACCGTCTAAGGTATGTTAAAGAGATGAATAAAAATATTAATATAAAACTTACAGCTACTTGTTACAAATCCAAATCAGATTCAGAAGATGAACTTTCAGAACCAAGATTTATAATAACTGGCTCGATCATTTTATCAGTAATATTGTCCAGCTTCCACATTTTTTTCTCTTCTTTAATAGTGTGATTTACTGCCTTTTCCCAGTTTTCAGGTTTTACATTATTTACGGCCTCCAAAAACAACTGTTTAACATCATGAATTTTAAAAGTGGTATTTTTTCTTGAAACTTCACTCTTTATCTGTGCCCATACCAGTTCAATCGGGTTTAATTCACAATGATATGGTGGGGATCTAAGTACTGTCATTCCACGATTTTTGGCAATTTCATCAATTTCGTATTTTTAAAATTTTTCTTTATGAAGGGCACACAACGAATAAAGTTCCTTTCTTATAGATCCGGGATGATACGTAATATTTTTTGAACTCAGCCAATTCTGCAAGTCTTTTTTTAACCACTTGGTTGTGGGCAGTCCTTCTATAAGTCTGGAGTGATAACTTGCATTATCCATTACTATTACACAGTTCTTAGGAAGAAGATCTATCATTTGTTCGAACCATTCTTGAAAGACATCAGCGTTCATGTCTTCATGGTAGTCACCGGTACGAGTTGATTCAAAAGTTAATAAACCACCTTCAACAAAACCGTCTGAACTGCCAATGTGTACTATTATCAGCCTGCGTCCCTTTCCTGATGGTGGGTTTAATCCAGTAGATAAGTTATTTACAAAAGCGTGCCTTTGACTTGTAACAGTTTCATCCTGCCAAAATTTATTTGGTGTATGACCCTCGTTGATCCATGTTTCATCAAGATAAAATATTTTTCTTTTTTGGTTTCTCATTTCCTTTATGGTTCTTAGAAAAGTCTTCTCCATATGACAATATCGCTTCTTTCTAATAAAATAGACTTTCTGGGATTCTTTTTCCAGCGGAAGCCTATTTCTTTTAAAAGTTTCCATAACGTACTTCGACTCATTCCTGGGTAATCCTTATCATCTCGAACTGAGTTATCCAATGTTGGAAATTCTTGTCTAAAGAAGAATTCATGCACTTTCCGTCGAAGTCCTTCTTTAAAATTATATTCTATTTATAATTTTGGTTTCCCTGGAGCATTACGTGGCATTTGAAAACTACCACATTTCTCTTCTTTAATAACTCTGTAAATCGTAGATTTCCCAACACCAAGTGTACTGCTAACTAACTCAACGGTCTCATCAACACTTTCACATAAACGTTTGTCTGTAAATGATTTAAAACAATTAAATATTAATGTTTTTTCATTAACTGTTAGAGGACCAATTTTTCGGCGTTTACACGGCACTTCCAAATTTTCCATAACACTAGTATACACAATAAACTGCACCTTGCAACTGAAGTACCTACTTTTAGTGAACTGTTAAGAATTTTGAATACGCCACTTGGACCTTCCTATATACAAAATGGAAAAACCCACTATCACATTTTCTGTGGAATAAGTTTAGAAGGTAATTATCTAGTCAATTACTGTCGTAGATTCCTGGAATTAAAGAATTAAATGTTTGATTGTTGAAACCCTTACTTCGTGGAATGCACTCATTTCAGATAAAATAAAACGTTTTATTTTATCTAAAGAATTAAACTTTATTTTGCAAATAGGCAAAGAATTAAACTTTATTTTGCAAATAGATAAAATAAAACGTTTTATTGTATTCTATTGTATTCTATTCTGCTCCAACCTTTATACCTGGTGGTCATACTCAATTTAAAATTGTTTTCCTATATACTTCTGTAAACTTGTTGACAAATATCTGTTTTTCATTGAGTCACCCGTATCAACAGTTTAGGGATTTGCATACATAATTTATTGTTTTATTACTCTCTCATACATAAAAATACACTATAAAACCGTGTGACCCATTTTTTGGGCGTAATTATCACAAAAATATCCTTTTGTCAATGAGAAGCTTTTAAAATGTCCTATAAATCCATTTTTATTTAGATAATCGCATGGACCAAATTAGCGACAAATTAATAGATTACATAAGTTTATTAAATTTTTTGGTTCTTATTATGTCTTTCAAGTAATTTAGAATATTGTTGAAATTACAGTCTGCACCTAGAGCTTCTAGAAGTTTCACACCGCGGCGATTAGCACTTTTTAATTTAAGTAATTTAAGTAATCATGCGTTATCCTAGTATGGCCGAGTCTGAGACGCATTATTATTATTTCTTGGCTTGGCTCCTCGACGGAGGTAACACATTCCATGTCTCTATTTATTTTTCTACACTCCTAATATTGTTTTTTTTACAATCTTTTATACCCGTTCATACCGATGTGCTTAAAATTTCGGAAACATCACTCACTATCGCGCCTTTAGCACTGTAATCAGCAATTTCGTTGCCTTATATTCCTATATGAGATGGAATCCAGATGTAAATTATCTCATTATGATTGATATGAGCCTGATAAAGTACAGTTTTAATTTTTTTTTAAAGGCGGATGTTTGGAAACAGTTGTCGAATGCTTTGTATGGCACTAAGTGAGTCTGTTAAGATAATATATTTGCAGTATATTGTCAGATTGGTTAGTTCTATGGCGCTACTCAAATTATGTAATATGAACTCTAAAATCATCATGGCTAGTTCCATTTACTATATAGACATAAGTAATAACCACATTTTCAATTTAACAGTCAAAATTTTACTCTTTTGTTTTCATTTTTAAGTGGTAATACTTTTAGTTTTTCACTGATGATGGTCTGATAGGATCAAAAACTTTCTGAAAATTTATAAATCCATTTTGGATCATTTTTAAAAAATTTGAAAAATTAAAAATTTTAAAAATTTTATACCATTTTACACAAAGAAGTTTTTGCTTTATTGTAAGTTTTTTTTTAACTAGGTATGTTATACAACCAACCACTGGGAATTTCTTTTTTTCAATTTTAAAATGTAAAATACTCTCTAATATAATTTACACAAGGCTGAGCCCATACTCTGAGGAAATTCCGGTTGAATGTCAAAGACGAATCCGAGTTGGTCAGTCAACAATAGACCAGATATTCGTATTAAAAAAAACCGTTTAAAAAACCTGGGAATTTTGGGTTGTTCTCTATTTTATGATTATGTTTGTTTTATAGATTTGAACGAGTTTTTATATTTGAAACCAGGACCATCTACCAGTGGCTACGTGGGTAATGACGAAGATGCCATATTTATGTGGAATATCAAAAACAACCGGTAAAAACAAAGAAAACGGAAAACACTATTTTTGTAATTTTTTCAAAATACTAAAAAAAGGCTTTTTTGTGATTGACGTTTCAGAAACTAAAAAAAAAAATAAAAAAACCTTTAAAACTGGAGAAAAAATTGTAAAAAAATAAGAAATTACTACAAAAAGTGTTATAAAAATATAAAACTGTTTACAAAATCATATGAGATATATAAATAAATATAAATACAAATATTTATGCAGTAAACTATGAAAGAGTAAAAAAATTTACAAGAAGTCGTACTTTATTCAAATTGTAAAAAGAACTTTCGCGCATCTGCGTAATAATTGGAATATGACATAGTCACAATGTTGCCATCTTGCATCCAACAAGACATCTTGTATGCTATAACAAAGTTTATTCTGTTAAAAAGATAACCAAATAACAGATAATTCACAGCTTACCCACGAAATCAAACGATAAAAAAAGATTTAAAAAATAAATTAAATAATAAATTAAAAAAAAAAATAAACTTCTGAATTTACATGAAACTTCTGAACGATATCACAAAGGACGAAAAGAAAGAGTTATAGGCACCAACGCTAACGAATTAGCTGTTTACTAGCGGACCAACTCGACATCGAGTTTTGATGTAAGTTTTGCTGATATTAAAGACTGGCGGAGTCTAACGATCCATGGTTTCCGTCGCCTGGTGTAAATGTTCCAAAAATCCTAAAAATAAACTGTATCGACGCCAATTTTTTTAAATTGAAAATCGATACAGTAGTTTTTTAGGATTTTCAGGAAGATTTACATTAGGAAACGGAAACAATATGATTGTTAGACTCCGCCCCTCTTAAATAAAAAACGGAAGTAAAACCGGAAGTAACTTTTTTTTTGCATATTTTAGACTGTAAAATGCCACGTTTAAGAAAAAGAAGTCGGTTTGAGAACTCTAACTAACTAACTAACTAAATTTATATTTAAATATTATTTAAATTTAAAACTAACAGAAAACAGTATGATGCTCCGCGCTAGTCTACACTACCGCCTACTGTTACACTTTTTTGAGAATACGCCACAATTTTACTTTATAAGAAGTTTATTTTTTATTTATTTATTTAAAATAAACCTAATTTAAAGTAAAATTGTGGCTTATTCCGAACAAAATTAATAATATATTTCTAACTACTAAATTAAAAACAAAGTAATGCTTACCCCATTATTTAATTCTTCAAGTATTAAACTCAAAACGTAGTCTAAATCTCTAAATATCAATCACAACACTCACACACGCTGCACTTGTTGGAAACAGAATACTTTCTAACTAAACATAAAAATAAAAAAATACCAACTCATCAGATAGTGTAAAACAGACCCCATAAATTAAAATCGGAGACAGGAGGATCCCGAATAATGAGTGGTCATTATCGATATTCCTTAAGTGGAAACACTTGTTGGTGCATTCCAGCATTCGAGAATTGACGCGTTGTTGCATTGTGTATAATATTGAATTCCTATACTTTACTATAGGAAAAATTCATTTTATGGCCGCCATTTTTAAACCGGTTCGAATTTTTTAAATTTTAAACCTTAAGGGGAATCTACTCAACAATCTGTTTCTTCTTCTTCTACGGCACTACAGCCCAAAATGAGCCTTGGCCTCCTTTATTTTTTGCCTCCACCCTTGTCTGTCTGTGGCTGCTCTTCTCCATACACGGACTCCTAAAAGTGCTTGTGCGTCGCTGCTTACTGTGTCTTCCCAGCGCTTTCTTGGCTTTCCAACTGGTCTCTTTCCCTGCATTCTGGCGTTCAGTGCTCGTTTTGGTAGCCTATCCTCTCCCATTCGTATCACATGTCCGGCCCATTGCACCGAATAAATAAATAATCTGTTTATTTATTCGAAAAAATGATTCTCCTATCTATCACCGTTTAGGAGGAGTATTGCGCACAAGAAAAGGGCTTAGCCTTTTAGTATATAAGATCTGTTTAAACCTCAGAGCACAGAGTATATAAAAATGTTTGTAAGTAGTTTGAACTTCAGAAGTACAGAGGTACTACAGAAATGCTACTCTAAAACTTACAACTACAATGTTACAAGTGCTAATAAATCAGAGGATAAGTTTAGATGAACAGCAGAGTTTTCGTAGTGTAAGATCGTGTACAGATGCAATATTCGTTGATCCATATACGAAATGGTAAAATTCTAAAATTCTAAAAATAAAAATCTTGATCTGTATACTAAATTATAAATGCGTTCTAAAAGTTCTAGGTTCTCTAAAAGTACAGTAGGAATGAATCATTACATTTCAAACTATATTCAGCAAATTACTTCATAAAAAGTAAAAGTAAGTGAAGACCTCATTTTCTCGGTATTTAATTCCATAACGATGAACTTTCCAACCGTTAAAATAATTTTTTTTTCGAAGCCATTAGCGAAGTTGCGTGTCAGTAATGGATTGTTATGGAGTTCTAGGAATCGGTGAGGACGCGTTTTGCGTTTATGATATGACAGATAACGTAAACAAGAGAACGCGAATATTGCTTTACGCGGCCTACTTTTTGTTCATTTCGCGGCAATGTTTACTTTGTTATCTATACAATGTAATAAATATATCGATGCTCAATTCGCTTGAAAACGAATAATGTAAACACTGGAAGCTCAGTGCTTTTATGATTTATACTGAAATATGTGATATGTAAATTTATACCAGATAATTATTTCCGCTATATTCTGAAATTTCAGTGAAATGAAAACCCTGAGGGTATTTTGTTATAGCTTAACTCTGTTGTAATTTCATTTTAAAAGAGACATAAATGTAAATGACCGCAAATGTATTTTACCTTCGTTGACAATAATAATTTTTCTAAATATTGTGTTAATATACGATTAAACTACAACTAATTATAATGGAAATTATATTTTTAACCAACTACTGACTAAATGACCCAGATGATAGACGATTATACGCAAGATCAAACAGAGAAGAAAAAATCCAGTAACTAAAACAAAAAATGTTACCTGGGACAGTAAATGCGAAGAGCTCAACAAATATATAGAATCAACAAGATCAGAAGCATGGAAAATGGTAAAAAACCTGAGAACAAACAGAAAAGAAGTAAGTAGAATAGATTTAATAGAAGAAAGATCTTGGATATAATATTACTTACAACTTCTGATTGAAAAAAGACCGCAATTCACGAACACCATTACAACAACATTGAACAATGAACAATACAAATCTGAAAAATCGAAAAGCATGCGCACCACAAGGTATACCGAACGAATTACTAAAATTACTAAAAGACATCTCTCAAGTATTACGAGAATTATTAGCGGATGTTTTCACCTTATTCTATAAATGGCATGACTTACCACCGGAGTGGACAAAAGCACATTTTAACAACATCAAAAAAAAGTACAGGAGGCTAAGTGTCAAATTCACTCTCAAGACTATGGAAAAATAATCAAACATAATACTGAAAAAGAGATGACAGATGTAGAAGAACAAAATGGCTTTTATGCAGGCAGATCATGTATAGACAGCATATTTTCTTTCTTCTTCTTCTTAGTCGTTAACCTGATGCAGGTATCGTGATATCATGAAGCTATTAACTAAATTTCCCAATGTTCCTCCACGTTTTTCTATCTTCTGCCATTCTAGCACATTCTGACAATGGAGCGCCAATGGTAGCAACAATATGGTCCGTGTATCGTGTGGGAGATCTACCTCTATTTCTTTTGCCTTCTACTTTTCCCTGGATGGTAAGTTTTTCAAGACCATTTCTTCGAAGGACATGTCCAAAATAGCTTATTATTTGTTCTGATATTTGTGTTCTTAGTCTTTTCTTTATGTTTAGCTGGTCCAGTATGGATTCATTTGTTCTTCGGGCCACCCATGGTATTCTCAGCATTCGTCTCCAGCAGTACATCTCAAATACATCTGTGTTCTTTTTGTCTTTCTCAGTAAGGGTCCAGCATTCCGATGCATAAGTAAAAACTGGAAAAACTAGACTTCTTACTAGTCTCATTTTTGTATCGGTAGTTATTTCATGGCTTTTCCAAATTTTTGTTAATTTTGCCATAGCGCTTTTTGCGATTGCTGACCGCCGCTTTATTTCTTCAGTACAGCCTCCTTTGTTGGTTATTAATGAGCCCAGGTACACAAATTTATCTACAACAGCGATATTGTTTATCATGACCAGATGATTTTGATTGTTGTTAGCTCTGTCAATTATCATGATTCTCGTTTTATCTCTATATTTTCTTTAAAGCAGGTTATTGAGAAAAGATTAGTGCACAACCTTTCAACTCAAGTAGTCTTTATAGATCTGATAAAGGCATAGGATAATGTATCACTTTTAATGCTCTGGATAGCAATGGAAAAACAAGGTATAAATAAAAAAAAATAAAAGCAGTACAACAGCTTTACAAAAATTTGACGGTAAACATTAAAATTGGAAACAAATTAACTAGAAAAATTCCTATTAGTAAGGGTCTGAAGCAAGGCTGCTGCGTAGCACCTGTGCTTTTCCAAATATAACTAAATGGGGCGCTTTCAGTGTGGAGAAAAATTATTGCAATATGGGTATCCCAATCGAAGACGAGATATTGTACACGATACACTTCGCTGACGACCAAGCCATTCTAGCTGAAGAGGATAGGGATATACTATTGTAGCAGGATTTTTTTCTTTAATTATCGAATATTTAAATATATACAAAGAATTTATTTGATACGCTCCTGGCTGATACTTAACAGCAATCTGAAGTTGTTTGCTTAAACGCCTCTGACTGATATGTGACCAGCGACGTGAAGCTTTTTTAACCAATTTTTTTTACTGAGTCATCTGGGGAAAAAACTAACTGCGCAATTGTCAAGTTCGACTTCTCCTTAGAGGGTTTTCAGACGAGGATACTGTATGCGAGATACTGTATGCGAGATACAGAATTTTCGATAATGCTCGGGCATGCTCGTGATTATGAAACTAGTAGCAGTGCAGTGCGGTTATATTTTTGGATTATGGATGTAGAAGGGTGTGTTATGCTGTGGTACATATTAAATAAAAAGAAAAAGAATCTCAAAAGATGATGTAATTTGTGGGTTCATCCTATTGTAGAATTAAGAGAAACCAAGGGAACGTATAATTTGCTGTATCAAGATTTATTGCAAGATCCATGGAAAGTTTTTTAACTATTTTCGAACGTCTGTGAAGTCGTTTGAAGAACTTCATAAAATTTTGGAAATTCAATTGAGTAAAAAAGACACAACTATGCGTAAAAGTATTTCATCAAAAGAACGGCTTTCTATGACTTTAAGTTAAAGTTAAAGTCTATGACTTAAATTTAAAATAAATCTGTGTACTTATCTCCAATTTGTAAATTGTTTACCTCGCCCTAAATAAAAAATGACCGTATTCCTTTCACAATAATGTATAATAGTTTGATATTCGTTAAATAATCAAAATTCGAATTAGCAAACTTTTAAAACTAAACTGTATACGTATGAAACAAAGTACCTATATATTTATTATAAAAACATGTTTATAGGTTATTCCACGAATATACGACTGTTTTGGATTATTGCGATAACGAATATTTTACTGTGGAAGTAGAAGTAGAAAGTAAATTGGTCTAATTATTATTCCAATAAAAAGGATCTACTATTAGTATGACATATAAATTAAAATTATTTCAGTTAATAGATGTTCAGATAGACACAAAATTTATTGTGAAATGAAAATAACAAAAATTTTTATGCAAACGCTCCTACAAATAAATAGAATGATTTACAATGACGTCTATGAAGCCAAATGTGTTCATCAGACATTTGGGTTGGTTTTCGGTGAAATGTAAACACCAAAGAGGCGTGTGCCGGGTTTCTTTGATATAACACTATTTTATTACTTTATTAGGTACTACAACTGTAATAAAAAGAAATATACTATTTTTAATATAAATGAAAAGAAATTGGCAGAAAGAAAAAGAATCTAATATTTCACTTTGTTAGTTTTAAATATTTGTTTGCTTTGAGTGGATGTACTCTTAAAAGTTCCGAAAGTAACGGGTATAACATACCGGCTATTGATAGTTAAAGTACCGAGTCGTTACAGATATTAAAAAGTAACGAAAATTTACATACAGTTTCATATATCGCCGACTGACTTTAGTTTTAAAAACCGTCCGTATAGAGGTGTCCGTTAAGAAAAAGTTTAGTGTAGTGTATTTGTTTATTAAAGCCAAAAATGCCGAGACGTGTTTTAGATGTAGACAACTTTATATTTAATGTACTTTCTTATTTTACTGCTGAGAAAACCAACGGGGGCCCTTTGCGACCAGTTCAGTCCGTACTTAAACGTGTGTGTGATGCACTTTGTATTAGTGAAACAAAACTAAAGTCGGTTTTAGCCGAAGTTTTAGTCGGTTTTAGTTTTTTACCGGTTTAGGTAAACAAAAAAGCAAAAAAAAAAAAGTGGATAAAATGTCGCACAATATAAATCTCGCCTACAACCAAAGACTATAGTTCTTCCCGAACGTTGCAAATTTGAAATCCGTGAGACAATATATAAAATGCGCGAAAAGAAAGAAAATTAGAGAATAAGTAAGTTTTTTGGTGTTTTTAATACTAATTAAGTATTGTTACACTTAGTTTAAATCATTTAATTTAAAAACCAACTTGTATACCATACTAAACTTAATGATAGTAATTATATACTTCAAAATCAGAAGTACAACTACTGTTCTATAAACTATCGAATCTATATTTATATCATGACTTCATATTTAAATCTAAGGTTTATATCTGTCATAACAGTATTTTAAAAATGGGGAGAATTTACTATTGTACAATTCAGCACATTGGACCAGTTAAATCGATACCTTAAACCGAATTTAAAACAGTCGTATATTCGTGGAATGGAGTATATTTCTTACCATATTCATTTTGCTGTACTGCAGTCATGGCCTCAAAATTTTCGCTTAGAATTTTCGACCCAGCACTGCTGCTTTTTATTTCTATTGCAGTAATCTGGCGATGCTGTATCCCATGGACAGGGATTTGATTGTACCAAACAAATAAATTTGTCAAATCGTGCTGTATTATCAAATACAGCACGCTCCATTATTTAACTATATTCAGAAAACACCTTCTTTCTTTCGTTGCTCATTCACAATTATTATTCGACAGAAAATCGCGCGTCTATGGAATGTGGTGCTAAAGTATTCGTGTCTGAAAGCGTTCATTTAACGTAATGGTTCTTCTGTATCTCGCATACGCATTCAGTCGTCGGCGACAGGAAGGTTCGAGATACTGAATTCGGTATCTCGCATACTGTATCTCACGCGCGTCTAGTGTGAAAAGCTCCATTTGAGTCTATGTAATATCTGCGTCTCGGATACGCGTATCTCGGATACAGTATCCTCGTCTGAAAGGTGGCTTAATACTACAAAAGCTATTTGCTACAAAAATTTGAAGACCCTGCACAGCCCCCTTTCAGACGAGGATACTGTATCCGAGATACTGTATGCGAGATACAGAATTTTCGATGGCGGCTGTATCGGATTCACGGGCATGCTCGTCAGTATGAAAATAGTAGCAGTGCAGTGCGGTTATATTTTTGGGTTATGGATGTAGAAGAGTGTGTTATGCTGTGGTACATATTAAATAAAAAGAAACTGAGACGACGTAATTTGTGGGTTCATCCTATTGTAGAATTAAGAGAAACCAAGGGAACGTATAGTTTGCTGTATCAAGATTTATTGCAAGATCCATCGTTCCCAGGTTCCCAGATCCCAAGTTTTTTAATTATTTTCGAATGTCTGTGAAGTCGTTTGAAGAACTTCACAAAATTTTGGAAATTCAATTGAGTAAAAAAGACACAACTATGCGTAGAATTATTTCATCAAAAGAACGGCTTCCTATGACTTTTTAAAGTTAAAGTCTATGACTTAAATTTAAAATAAATATGTGTACTTATCTCCAATTTGTAAATTGTTTACCTCGCCATAAATAAAAAATGACCGTATTCCTTTCACAATAATGTAGTTTGATATTCGTTAAATAATCAAAATTCCAATTAGCAAACTTTTAAAACTAAACTGTATACGCATGAAACAAAATATTAAACTATTCTACTATGTATTTATAATAAAAACATGTTTATTTCTTACCATATTCATTTTGCTGTACTGCAGTCATGGCCTCAAAATTGTCGCTTAGAATTTTCGACCCAGCACTGCTGCTTTTTATTTCTATTGCAGTAATCTGGCGATGCTGTATCCCATAGACAGTGATTTGATTGTACCAAACAAATAAATTTGTCACTATCAAATACAGTACGCTCCATTATTTAACTATATTCAGAAAACACCGTCTTTCTTTCGTTGCTCATTCTTAATTATTCGACAGAAAATCGCGCGTCTATGGAATGTGGTGCAAAAGTATTCGTGTCTGAAAGCGTTCATTTAACGTAATGTTTCTTCTCTATCTGGGATACGCATTCAGTCGTCGGCGACAGGAAAGTCCGAGATACTGAATTCGGTATCTCGCATACTGTATCTCTCGCTCGTCTCGTGTGAAAAGCTCCATTTGAGTCTATGTAATATCTGCGTCTCGGATACGCGTATCTCGGATACAGTATCCTCGTCTGAAAGGGGGCTAAGATTATCGAATACAAAGCGTAGTTAAAGAGAGATCCGATTGGCTGTGAGTAAAAAAACTAGTACGAGGAGATACGAATTTGACAACGAGCGGTTGGCGTGGCGGTAGAGGAGAGGAGAACAATTCAGGGTCTGAACTGAGAAACATCGTTCTCGTAGAGTTTCGAAAACCGGCAGTTTCGCTTAATTTCCTGAGTTTTGGTGAAAAGAAGGTAATTTAAGCTCAAAATGCTATGTGGCAGTCTTTGTAAAGTGAGATAATCACCGGTTTATTGCTGTATTCCGTGTCAAGCGATTTGATAACAGCGTTTCTGGGAGCTAAGTAAGCCTACGTGATTTTAAGTGAAAAATAAGCATCTGAGTTTTGAAGAATCATATAGTTTTAATCCAGGATAACCTGAAGCCCAGTTTTGGTGTTTAATTTCTTCCAGGATTTGTCAGCCTCCATTTTGTGTCTCTCATGGGTCGATTTGTTTTGCAGATCCATTAACATTAATAATGAAGAAATAGGAAAGAAGAAGAAAACAAATAAAGAATATAGGAAAATTTACGTCTATATCTAGTCTCTCGTATTATTGTGTAACTTTCTTAACTTAAAATAACTTCACATAAATTGGTTGAAAACGCATATAAGGAAAAGAACTCACAGTAATGTCGTACGGTCGTAGCGTCCTCCTGGTTTTCTGGAGTCTCTGGACGCTCTACGACCGCCGCTCTCGAAGAGGATCTCAAGTTTCGAGAGTCCATCCTCGTTTTCGTGGAGTTAATCGGGATTCCGACCTCTACATGTAAGAAGCTTCGCCGAGCCCCTGTGGCAGGTGAGGGGACACCGGCAATCAGATTTCTTTAACAGTTCGAGCTTTCTTACAGACAGTATTCTTACAATGACTTAATATGTGCGTTAGAATTCTGATGTGTGGTATATGTCTCAAGTTCCACAGAGATGACGGCCTCCTCACTTCGGCGTAGCCGCGTTCCCTCTACTCGAGGGAGGTACAAGAATGCCGGCCGTGTCGACTCTTCCTACTGCCCGTTGCCGACGAAGCGCTATCGCAGCTCGACCCTGATCGGAAAAGCAATTACAAGTCCCCGTCGGGGCTTTTATTCGCTCTTTACCGTGACAGGTCCCAAAGAACGCTGGGGTCAGTTCAACACAATATAAAATAGTTATAAGACCAATGTCTTTTCTATTTCAAAAAGTCGTGTTCTACTGCCAGGGAGCGTTCGTAGTCGACACGCCGGTACTCGTGCTCTGTAGATTTAACTTCTAAATTGGATGAAGTCTTCTTGTATTCGACGTCTTCGAGGATATCAGGTTATCGGATAAATAATAAAACTCAAAGTAGCGTGGTAGCACACCAAGTCAACAAGGTCTAGCGGCTAGTAGTATATGACAACTGGATCCCGATCGGATGATCGGAAGATGTGCTGCTCTTTTATACACTTATTGTTTGAGAATTTCTCTGCCGAGAGGCCAATGACAGCGTAGTTAATAACGAGCGCTGTGATTGACCGGCCAGAGCAACAATCTTTGTCGTGATTGGTAACCTTTGCGACAGTAACTTTGAGCTGTAAAGCAGATCAACTGGACGTTAACTTTCTGCGTAGTCAACTCTTAAATAAATAGGGAACTCCATACTTAGCCGACAAGAAACTTATATTTGGATTAACTCGGGACTACGTTTGAGCTAACTTGAGATTATCGTTGGAGTAACGTTGGATTTACGTTTGTAATTAACCTTGGGCTAACGTTGGATTGACGTTGGACCACGTTTGAAATTAATTTTGGACAATCTTTGAACTGACTTAGGACTTAGTTAGGAGTTAACTCTGGTGCTACTTAGAACCCAAATTAAATGAGAAAAGAACACAGTAAAAATAGGCGAAGAAAACCAAAGCTAATAATATAAAGAAATATGAAATGTATCAAAAATATCTTACCCTTTGACGGGGGTCTCCGAAAATACACTAGTCCAACTTCACTTCATCTTGTACAACGGATAAATGAAATTATATCGAAACTATATTCCCTTATATAGAGAAATATTTACAGATGGGTAGTCGAAAATAGATGGAACAAAGTGGAAAAAATTATATTATAGCAACCAATCGGTAATTTTTGAAAGGTTTGTCGGAGGTAGCTAAACATATTTAACGGTTGTTTTATTAGGAAGTATTATCAACCTAAAATAATTTTTTGGGAACTTTTAAGAAATTAAAATCATGTACTGGATGTTTTTAGGAAAGTTTAATAAGATCAACGAAGATTAGGCAAAATATAGCAACTAGATTTTTGACCCGTTACAAGTTAAGTGTCTGTTTCTTTTAGAACCCTTGATGGACTTTTATCAGAAAGTCGATCTTGTCCAGGGTCCTGTTTTAGTCTAACCTCAAATTTGCTCAAACTCAAATGTTGATGATGTCTTCTTTTATCATCCTAAACCATTCATTAGTAGTTACCACTTCTTAACTGAGGACATAGATATTCTGACACTGTCAGTGTATACTGACACTTTGGGCTTAAATTGTTTGGCTAATTAATAGGTCACATATTTAAAACTTTTTGAACTAGGCTTGTCTCAGTGACACATATTTTTTAAAATAATGTAAACTTCCTCGGATATCGTAGTCAACAAAACAGAAACTTTTCTTTCGCCTTAAGGTGGGTACACATATGCGAGCAGAACTGTTCGCGAACCGTTTGTGAACGCTATATTCGTATAATTTGTACGACGGGACGAACCGCTTGCGAGCTGTTCGTTCGTTGCTCGGCAGGAACCATGGCCTGTCGGTTTTTGGGACGAACACAAAGAATGTTCTCAGTTAAATTTAAATGGTGTTCGCAGCGATATTGTCTGTTCATGCCGTCGTCGAATCGAGATTGTATGACTTGTTCCTAGTTTGAATTTAGTGCGTATTTTTGCACAGTGGTCCGAGAATAAATGTATTTAACTTATTGACTTATATCAGAATAAGAATCCGCTTATTCTGGGATCTTAAAGACCGTGACCATTTTCCAAAAAACTTAAAAGATGATGCATGGCGCGAAATAGGTAAGAATGGACATGCCGCCAGAAGATTGTAAGCCGAAAATGATAACCCTATCGGCATCGTTTAGGCGCGAAAAGAAAAAGGTCTCCACAGGGACCGGTGAAATAGAAAAGGGTGAGTTGAATAAAACAGAAACTCTGAAGGCATAAATTATATTTCACCAAATTGTGTTCATTAAAAATAAATAAAATAATTATATTCATTTCTACACAAACAAATCTGTTACTTCGCACAAGTTGGTTCATCGCTTTCCATGGATCGCGATGAGTTCGCTGTAAACATATTTTTCTTCAAACGTCAAATAATGATGACATTACTTATCTAACTTGATCCTGTCAAAGTTTGATGTCTCCGCCGGCAGCAGTTTTTTTTCCCATTTCTTTACGGCGGAGGGAAACATGTTGTCATGACAACAATATGAAACATGTCACAAAGCAACAATACAAATTCATTAACAACAATTAAACATCATTTTTATTTATAGTAATATTAAAAGTACAATTAGTTAATGAGGCATTTTCAAAATTGAAACCGTGCAAAAATGTTCCCGACTCTTGATACGCATTGGTAATTGTTGATGATACTGATGATCGAGAACAACTTTCAGCAATCATTCCCGATGTTGGCGAATCATGAGGGTTTAAAATTTTTTGAGAATTATCGTTCTCATCGGACTTGGAGGGTCCCAAACGTGCTACTGCATCATTAGCCGCGGACACAATTTCGTTTAGGTTTTCCATTTTCGCACTAAATTTGCGCTTGCGGTTGCAATAACAATAAGCTGTCTTTAATAATTGCAAACAACTGTCAAACAACTGTAACCAGGGAGACGCAAATCCCACCGACGACTTAATTATTTTAATTTCTAACATCTAGACGACTTTGATAGTTGTCACAGTTAATTTCGAGTAAAAATAGCGTATGAATTGTACTATTTATGGTTGAAAGTTGCTACGTTTGAAGAAAAAATAGTATACTTTATTCGGCAAAGAAGCGACTTTTCTTGACTTGCCCTCTATTACGCGGCTCACTTCGTTCGGCGCGTAATATCGGGCGCGTCAAGAAAAGTCATGCTTCTCCGCCTCATAAAGTAATATACTATTTCAACGAACTGTTCGCGAACAGCTCGCGAGCAGTTCGCGAACATTTTGGCTCGCATCGAAGAAGAACATTTAAGTTGGCAATTACAATTACCCCAGGTAGAAAGATGCATAACACCACCTCCACTAAAGTGGCATTGTCGCAGAAAAGTCCCTTGGATTCCCCATTTCCCAGAGCATCCAAGATCAAAAATAATTAAAGCTACCTCCAACTTTACGTCTGCTATTGATGAGACGTGGTTGAGAGCCACTGAGGTACCGTCTCCACGAGGCGTTACCTCATTGATCTTCGGACACGAGCATACCTTACTCCGGGAATCTCATGTCCCCTGGAGCTGGGATTTACTTTGTTATGTGTGTGCAAATGCTCAAAATTTCTTAGATTCACTTTACAGAAATATTCAATCATGTAGTATAAACGAAATAAACATTTAAGTTTTTGAAAACTGAAAGGGACCGATAAACATTTAGGACTGTTGCCACATTGCCTTTGATAAAAATATCTGCAGTGTATTTGCAGATGAGCTGTCAGAAAGAAATAATTACTATTACATAGTCAACATAATATGTTCACTGGCAAGTTTCAAAGTAAACGGTATTATTCAAATGGTACCTCAAAGTAGCATATTAAAACCTTTATAATTATGTATATATTTCATTTATTGTACGTATATTTGAGAGATAATACTGGAGACTGCTCTAAATAGTTTAAGATGTCGTAAAAGCCTTTTTTATTATGTGAATATGTAGGTGTCCACAGTAGCAGGTGTTAAGACTAGTATGGGCATTTACCTTGAGTCATTCCATTTAAAACTATTTAAGCAATATGACAAAATGAGGCAAGAGTAATTAAATACCGTATTCAACGATAATTACCATCAAACGCAACATTAACGACTACCGATACCTGGAAATCAAATCGACATTGTTCTTAAAAGCTCAACGTCTTTAATTACGCCAATATCGTATTGTATTTGTATGACGAATATCTGTAGTCGATTTGTGTCTTTTTAGTTGCTTTCTCACGACCCACAAATGGCGACAGAAATGTTTTCCTTGTGAATGCACTTTTATTTAAATGGTCTTTAAGTGCCAATATATATTATTTGAAGCATGAGATTTTAGAGAGAATATACAAAAAAAAAGATGGTATAGTTTGTTTCACGAAAAATGGTTGAGTGCTTAATGGTTACCTGAGTTGATCCTATTGTATATATAAGAGTCTCTTAATAAACTACCGAAGTACACAGGGTCGCACTTCAGAAAGTTTATTATTTAATATATTTTATTGGTAGCTGTGTAATACATGATTATAAAAATTTATTAAATTATTTCATATGGTATTTTCAGGTTGTTCAAGTGAATATACTTGATAATTGAACAATTTTTAACATGAAGAAAGTAGTTTTTTTGTTCTACGTGAATAATTGTAGTATATGGATTTGAATTCAGAAAGGTACTTTCCTTCACACTTTTTACAGGCTTAGAACTGTCAGCAAAAAACTGGCGTTTTTAAAAGTTTTTGCTCTTCCTAATCGGATATCGTTAAAAATGTATAGTAATAATAGTTCTATTTACAGTATATACATACAAACGAATACATAATGTACAAAAAATAGATGATTTGAAAAAAAAAATATAGAAAAATATATACAAGTTAATATTTAAAAAAAAAATACCCAAAATAACCAAAATATATTATTTAAGAATTCCTAAATACCTAATTCTGTTTTTCTGTCGCTATCATCTTCAAGATTAATAACAATTGGTTTAATTATGTGATTCAAAGTAACATATGAATTTTCTACGTTCATTACATGGCGTACTGAATTTTTCCAACTTTCTGGGGAGATATCATCAACACATTTCCTTATTAATTCGACTACACTACCACTTAAAGTCGGAGAAACATTTTGTGACCTAACATTTGACTTTAGTTGGTGCCACATATGCTTTATGGGATTAAATAAACAATAGTAGGGCTGAAGCCGTAACACTGTATGTCCCATGTCCTCGGCCAATGCGTCACAAACATATACTTTTTTAATAGAAAATGATTTTAACACTTCTAACAGTTCATTTTTTAAATAACTTTCTTCAAAATATATATCGTTTTCTAACAGGTAGTTTTGAATTTCAATTTTCGTGTTATTTGCACTTGGAGACTTATGTAATTGACGACTGTGGTAACTTGCATTGTCCATTACTATCACACTATTTTGAGGAAGGTTAGGTATAAGACAATTCTTAAACTATTGCTCAAAAAGCTCTGCCGTTGTATCCTCATGGTAGTCCACGCAGGAGTCTTTAATGTTCTTTGCAGAAAGCTATAAGGCATTTGGGACCCAACCATTTTCTGATCCTGTACGTAAAATTCTTTTCCCTTTGTTTGATGGAGCTTTTGTTTGACACCTGTTGGAAGAATCGGACCATCCTTTGGATGGTGTTTCATGAGTGTCAAACCATGTCTCGTCCAGATAAATTATTGGTCGATCTTCTGTACGGTACTTTCTTATGGAAGTTATATATTCAGTACGCCACTTTTGTAAACGATGGGACTCCATAAGCACTTGCCTTTTGTCAATTGTACGATATCTGAAGCCCATTTTAGACAAAATCCTCTAAAGACTAATGCGGCTACAGTTTATTTGTGTATCATCATTAGTAAGCCGTTGTTTTAAAGCATCTAATGTAGGTATCCGTTGCTCTTCGTACATTGTGTAAATTTTTCGTCTTATTAAGTCCTTATCACTTTCGTCAATACATTTGGTAGAACCGGCATCCTTACGCTTCCTTCTTGACTTAATGGGATTTGATGTAATTCTTTTCACTGTGGTTAGAGGTATTTTCGTTAAATCAGATATTTCACTGGCAGCAGTATTAGCAGTAAGTCCTCTTGTAAGTAAAGAACTATATATTGTTTTTACGATTTCTCTAGCGTCAGCAGATAAATGTTTTTTCTTTGCTGGAACACTGGAAGAAGCACCATCAATGTTTTTCCACGGACGCCACATAATGCTGTTTTATAGGTATAAATAGGTATAACACTGGTAACACTTGTAACACTTTCAACTAAATGAAACAAAATGTATATTTAAAAATTTCTCATCGGTTTTATATACTTTTACAGATTATACAGAATAGAGTGAACCTGTATAAGTATTCCAGGAAATACTTAACGATCAACAAATTTATTGTGGTCATTAAAAGATCAACCATTGATAGTGAAACTCACTGTTAAAATGTTTACAACTTTATAAAATAAAATGTATTCTAATCGTTTTTATAATTTTATACGATTTTTTAATCGTTTTTATATTACCAGGAATTTATTATGCAAACAAGATAACGACACTCCACAGTAGCTTCAATTTTACCTGAATACTTACCTGCTCAACTAATGTTGACTAAGCTGGGGTACTTGCGGTCGGGTTTTATTGCAATCATTAAGCACTCAACCATTTTTCGTGAAATAAACTATACCGTAGGCGGCATAGTAGATTAGCGCGAAGCTTCATACTGTTTTCTGTATTTTTAAAATTTAAATCCTATTTTTAAAATTGAACAAAGTAATTTTATTATTTATTAATTATGTATATTTTATACAAATTAGATTTTATTAAAATAATCAAATAAATTATTATGCTTGTTCGTAAGGCCATCCATTGGCTGTACATGACTGACGGTAACCGTTAACCTCTATTTGAAGATTTGCGAAATAGACTTTAATTATCATTTTTGCCTTCTTTACTTTCCCATCTATCTTATTTATTTTCTATTCTTTTGTTTTTGTAATCCTTGATCACGTTTTTCTGTTCTTTTTTAAAGTTTTAAATTTTTTTTTCTTCGAGAGCTTTTTTAACCGGAGTACTAGAAATAATGAGCGATGGAGGTATTTTTGTAGGGCATCTATCTTTTCGTTCTGTTTTTGTAATGAGGGAAGCCCATACTACTTTATTACTTAGACGTTTTTCATCTCCTTTGTTGGGCGTTTTTGGTGGCTCTAAATCTTTTGAGATAACTGTTGAGGTTAATGGCTGCTTTATATTCAATTTCTTTAGGACTTCTTTTTCTAGTGGTATGTTTGTGTTTGCTGTATTGATTTCTACTTTTTTTGTAGTAATATCTCTACCTTTGGTGGCAGAAGCTTCAAAATCATCATCCGAAACATCTGAGAAATGGTTCTATTTCCGTGGTTTTAAATCACTAATAGCATTTGATGCAGTAGCTACTTTTAAATAAGCTTAACCAAATAGTGAAGCAATATCATATAAAGTAATAACTCGTCCAGAGTTGCTGCTTAAAAGTCCTCGCATGGTTTCTGCTGTATGCGCTTTTTAATGGACCATATAACGACATGTCAAATGGCTGCATACGGTGACTTTTATAAGCAGGTAATCCAAGTAAAATTATACGGTTTTTATGGCGTAGATTGACTGTTTCTAATATGACATGACTTGTATTGTTATCCATTAAAAGTAAAAAGAGAGGTTTGCTTGTTAAATCTCACAAGCTGAATAATATGCTCCAGATAACTTATAAAGTAGTTGCCAGTCATCCAGCCACTATCATATGCAACACCAACAAATCCGGTAAATTGCATTCTAACTCTGGGAAATATTACAAAGAGTGAAACAAACGACTAATTTTCATTGCAACAGCAGTAACATTGGTACCTCTTTCAGCCGATGAGAGTTTTACCATACTACGCTTTCCTTTAGGAATTATTATTTTTGGAGTTTTCCTGGCTACTGTCGAAAAACCTGTCTCATCCAAATTATAGATTTGGTGGGGTTTGAGATAGTACTTCCCCTTTAGTTCGCTAAGCGCTCCAAGAAATTTATTTACATTTTCTCGGTTAAATAGCATCAAGCTTGCGACAGAGGTAGTCTCAATACATCTAAGTGACAAATTATGTTTGTGCATAAAACATTCTACAAAATATTTACCAGCTCTTTTTTATTGGCATTAACCCGGCGACTATGTGGTGACATTTTCTGACAGTAGCTGTGTGTTGGGGTAATTATCACCCCATTTTTTTTATTTATAAAATTGGGAAAATATTTTATTTTTACAAGCAACCTTAAGATTTTAATTCATGGTTATATTGTTGTATATCCTTTGTAAAATTTATATCATTTTAAAAATTTCCGTTTAAAAATTTAATGATTTAAAAAGATACTAATATTTAATGTATTAATCAACATTTTTGTTGGAGATATAGAATAAAAAAATACAAAATTTATAAAAAGTAATCAAGAACTTTTGTTTAAATAGCATAATTAATAATTTGTTGCATATTTAGAACAAAAATATACACAATTGACACTTTCTGTCCTTTCCACGGGGACTTTAAACTTTTGTTTAAATAGCATAATTAATAATTTGTTGCATATTTAGAACAAAAATATACACAATTGACACTTTCTGTCCTTTCCACGGGGACACACTCCACATCTGGATTTGTTCGTTGACAGACATTTCGTCAACCATATCCTCCAACTTTTGCGTGATTATAAAAGTCTATAATCTCAGGTTTATTTGATTTGTAGTCAAACTCTGTATCATAATGAAGTGAAGAAGCTACTAACACTATTTTATTTTTCTTTGGGACAAATTACACCAAAGAAATGTCTCTTTTAAATCAAAAATTCAAAAAAATGTTCGGTATTTCTCTCTTGTTTTTACGAATAGTTCCAACAGATGTTAACCAATGTTCACTAAGCAAATGTTCCATTAGCGGTATGCTGGTAAACCAGTTGTCGAATGTAATATTGCGGTTAGTACCACGTATTGGATTTACAAGCCTGTTTACTACATGAAACGGTCGATTACTGAATTAAAAAGATCCTTCAGGCTGTGAGCCAACATATACCTCTAAATTTAAAATGTAGAATGTTTTGGCATCCACTAAGGCAAATATTTTAATGCCATATTTGGACTGCTTGTTGGGGATATATTTCCGAAAGGAACAACGTCCCCGAAAAGATTCTAATTTTTCGTCGATCATCAAGTATCGACTAGGAATAAAATATTGTTGACAATTGGATACAAATCGATCAGAAATATCTCGTACAGCTGCCAATTTATCTAATCTTTTTCGTTCTTCTCTATTTTCGATATTATCCAATCGTAGGCACTTTGCAGGGACATTGGTACCCTGAAAATGTCAGTTCCTGTTCCAGATTTAACCTATTTGCTTTATAAACGCCCGATGGATATAATAATCTGAAAACTGCACGAATTTCTTCTGCATCCGTAGGCTTGGTGATAGACTTATGTTGGTGATTATAATTCTAAGTGACTAAACTGATTTTTTTATTAGTGCATTGAACAATGCCCAGCAAGAATGAGTAATTCCCAGCAAGAAATGGACAACTTGCAATATTTTGCATTATTTCGAACACTGGGAAGTAGATTAATTAAATTTTATTGTCGTTTTCCAACCGATTTATTAGGACAGTTCTTTGTCCATTTTATTTTCCCATCCCGTCCGATAAAAAACTTAGGTTGTCTTACTCTATCATCTTCAAACGTATTGTTGTCTTGAGAAGATTCTTCCGACGATGATTGACTTTCCTGGTTAGAAGTTCCAGGCTGACAATTTTCCACTTATTGAAGTTGGTTTTCTAAAACATCCTCACTGGGATGAAGGCTAACCTGCTGACTTTCATTTTTAGATTCACTTTCTGATGCTAACTCTGATCCAGTTCATTCATCCTACCAAAGCTTCAAGAGGGCTTTTTGTTCTTTCTCCCAACTACACATATTTCTATATGTCCGAAATCAATAACACATAATTAATTTTAAATATTTCTACCAATTCAATTATCTTTCTGTTAAAAAAATCAAAATAGATTGTGGTAGTATAAGTACTTAGCTGTTTAAAATGAACCGGTATTGTGGGGTGAAAATTACCAAAAACTAAATATTACTCAACTTCAACTGTATGATGGGGTCAAAATCACCCACAAGTCCAAAGAACGCGACACCACTCATTCAAATCTTATTTATATACTGAAATTTATGATGAAATACAAGGTCTGTTATATTATGGGAAGGTACTCGTGTCGTGACGCCAGACGAATTTGGCGATGTTGCCACTGTTTTTACAAGCGCTAATGAACGACGTGGGTGATTTTCATCCCACAACACAGCTCCCGGGTTAAATATGTGTGGAACTGTTTGATTTTCGAAATAATCATATATATCTCTAGCAAACTGATCTTTGGTTAGGCCAAATGAATTTTTAACTATGCTTACAATGTATTAAAATAAGCTGTTTGGTTGGTCTTCAAAAAAAGTTTTGAAATGTCTAGCGTTAGAGGTAAAAATCTAAAAACAATAAAAAAAAAATATTATAAAATATGTACACAACTTAAAATTGCTTTAATTTCTACCTCTCTTTATATTTTCGCAAGGTACGTTCAGGAATACCATATTCTTTTGAAGCTGAATTAATACTTTTGTTTATAATCCGAACAGATAGCATTGCTGATTTCAGGTTCTCCTTATCCCAGGAGTGCCCTTGACGAATATAGATGACGAATTCCATTGAACATTCTTCGTTCGTGTCTTTCTAGATATCTACCATTTTTTTTGCTTTGTATTTTCCATTATCTTGTATTTTGTTTTGTTGATGTTGATTTCCAGTTGATATTGTTTTTTTTTTCTTCTTCTAAAGGTGCTATCTTCTACTGATGATGGCGACTACATTGACCCACCTTATTCTATTCACAACAGCTCAAAATAGATCAGGTGACATTGGATATACCAAGATATATATCTACATCCAGCCCTTAATCTTGCCTTGTCGAATTAACTGTGGAAGTTGGTATTTACTATTACGATTATTATTAGTTCTTTCTTGTCTTGTCTTCAACAATAAAGCCCTATGATCTGAAAATCAAAATCACAAATGAAGAAGTATTAAGATGCATTGAATACGATAGAAAAATTCTGAAGACAGTTAAAATAAAAAAAAATATCGTATATGGGGCACATACTTCAAAATGGTAAATACTTACTCTTACACACAACTATATAAGGAAAAATACATGGAAGACAGGGCGTGGGAAGAAAAAGGAAATCTTGGATGAGTAATATCAGAGATTGGAGTAACCTCAGTATATCACGTTGAAAAAGATAGGGAAGCGTTTGAAGAAGTGATCGCCAACTTTCGCTAGAAGACGGCACAAAAAGTCTCCTATAATCGGTTCACAATTTGTCGATAGCTCACTACAAGTTTAACCCTAATTAGAGAACTGAAATACAGAGAGGATAGGTAATACGATATAATAGTAAAAACCAACCTGAAACTGACGGTTTAAGATGTTTTCGATTAACCCACCTTGTATCTGAAGGAATACAATACCTTATAATCCTATTACGAGGGTATTTTGAATGGTTAGAGATGACCGACCAGTGTCGTAGAGTATAGGATTGAAACATTTATTTGAACTAAATAAATATATTTTTTAAATTGTACTTATGTAAATTGTATTTTTTAATAAAACTTATTTATTTTATTCAAAAATAAAAAGTTTCTTGCCATTTGTTAAAGATACATTTATTTAATTAAGGGGAAAGGCGCCAAATGTTGCCTGGCAAAATTTCCAATGTGTTTTAAATGTATCCATTATTTTCGAATCCGGAGAAAACTAATAAATATTTTTGAAAAATTTAAACGCAGAATGAAAGATTACATTATTACTGAGGGCAGAAAGTCCCTGAAAACTTCTACAATGTTTATTTTGATATGTTATGTAACAGGGGTGAAAATAAAAGAGACAATATAGTATAATTTTTAATTGCATAAATAAATAATAATAATAAATAAATTGCAATAAATATTGCATGCAAAAGAAACTTTTTATTTATTCTAATAAATATTTAATTCTGCCTTTAAATTTTTCAAAAATGCTTTGTAGTTTTCTCAGGATTTGAAAAAAAAAATGGATACATACACAAATACCATTTTTGGCAAATTCAATAATTTCAATAGGCTTTTTCCCTCTCTTTAAGTGTTCTTTTGTTTTTGGGTTAGCTATACCATGTTTTTTTCTTTCTGAGAGGAACCAATATATAGTTGACTCTCCTACTCCAGTCATGTTGGCACAACTTTCGATTATGTTGCGAACAGTGTTTGTGGAATTCTGAGATACCAGAGCATCGTGAACATTCAGGACAATAGTCTTCTCTCTTGGTGAATAGACAGACTTACTGACTGTACGCAACAGTACCGGTGTAAAACTTGATGATGTTGATGATGAAGCCATCACAAACAATCCAACAAAACGAGCATGAGCGAAAGGTACGTATATGTTCGTAGGTATATGGAATAAAAAATCACTCACGCACTGCATATAATTCGCAAAAGAAATATTCGAGACGCTAATTACTGCCGTAGACGCGGAAACACCGACGAGCCATAAATTACATGCGATCAAAAACGTACTAAACAAAAAAATTGTTTTCGTTCGAAATAACTTCACCCTTTCAAGTTAAGTTTCGAATATAAACTGAACAGACGAGGCACGTGGCCAAAACCGACATCTTTATACCCATTATATTATTAAAAATCTGGGGAATTCCATCCTAATTATCTTGCAACGAATCGTACCTTCGGATATGAATTCCAGGTTTTCTAGTAAAATGAAACGCGAAGATTAGTATTGAAATATCCAAAGAAATAAGGTATTCTTATTTACAAAACTGTTAATGGTTAAATTCTTATTGTTATTAAAATAATATAATAACCAACATTAGCCGTGAAAGTTTTTGCTAAATATATTAGTATTAAAATATTATTAATATTATATATAACAGTATTAAAACATTATATGATTCGGTAAGATAGTTTCGAAACAAATTCAGATTTCTGCTTTAATCTGAACCTTCTAAAAATGCAAGGTATAACAGATGTTGATAAAGATGTTAATAGAGACATGGGGAATCTAAAATTTGCATTCCACGACATGTCTATCAACTAAGCAGAAATCCTTAACGAATTTGTTTCTTGTATTATATTTGTATTGTATTATATTATTATTTAATGAATAAACACCATAGGAACGTCTATGATTTACGACCGTTTTATGAGTTTGAGGCACATTTCGTGCTATCAACAATTTGTGAACGGAGAATAAATTTTTTTTATTCGTTTAATATTCATGTGCAATTATTATTTCTATTTAATCTTTTTTGTG
Organism: Diabrotica undecimpunctata; assembly: GCF_040954645.1. Lineage (NCBI taxonomy): Eukaryota > Metazoa > Arthropoda > Insecta > Coleoptera > Chrysomelidae > Diabrotica > Diabrotica undecimpunctata. Next base: position 22,337,512 of record NC_092809.1, read on the forward strand.
AACTATTTTTGAATTTGGGCAAATATCCAACTAGATACATATACTTATTGTCAGTTTTAAACTTAAGAAGTCATTGATTTGTCTAGAAAACATTGAAACCGTATCAATTCTTAAATAAAATAAAACTATTTTTATTGTTTATTATTGTCAGTTAAGCATTTAGCAAGAAACATTAAAACATTTTCTTTCTAGTATAATAAGCAATTAATATTGTTAACGGAATAAATGTTTCGCTATTATATACATATGTTTATAAATACGGTTTATTGATGACATAAAGAATAAACAAAGTTATAGGTTATCATTTAAATAATTACAATTAGAAAAATATTTAATTTATTGTTCCAAGAAATTTAAAAGTTTTATAAATAAAAGAAAAATGTGCACTGTGCATACTTTTATCCTATTATTATACAGAGTGGCTCATCGAAATCTTACCTAAAGGCATAATTGCCTGAGAAAGATTGATAAATGAAACAAAAAGCTTTTTTGTTTCATTTATCAATCCTTCTTTGTTTTGTGTGAGGAGAAAAATCTTTTAAGTAGGTTAGAAAATTCTTGTGTAAAAGAGCTGATGTCGTTAACAAGAGAATCGAGTTTTTAAAAAATTATTAATTTTAAAAATAAACACGCTTTATGTTAAGTTATTGGGGCCAACGTTCGTCAGGCATTCTCAATAGGTGTCCAAACCATTTTAAACCTCTTCTTTCTATTCTGTCAATGACCGTTTCTAAAGCATTCATGTTATTTCTTATAGATTCGTTGGTCTTCCTTTCCAGCCTTGATGTTCTAGCACTTCTTCTCAAATAATCCATTTCAATTGCCAACAATCTTCTCTTCAGGTCTGCATTAATTGTCCATACTTCACATCCATAACAAAGAACTGATTCAACCATGGTTTGCCCTAATATTTTTTTGTTCCTTTTGGAAATGTTGCGATCCCATCATAAGGAGTTCAGACATCCTACAATTTTAAGTCCCTGATTAATTCGGTGTTTAATTTCGGTTTCTCCCAAGCCGTTCTTATCAATGAGTGCACCTAAATATTTAAATTTTTCCACTTGTTTGATTTCCACGTCCTCGTCTATCAACACTTTAAACCTTGCATCTGAATTGATAAATAAATATTCTTCATGCTGACTTGTAACCCCCATTTTGCATATTCTCTGTATAGACGCTTTATCATAAATTCTAGATCATAAGAATCTTGAGCTAGGACGACTTGGTCCTCCGCAAAGTTCAGGGCGAACAGTACGTCATTTCCTATGGGGGATTCCCATTTCCTTGCAGTGGTTTTTCCAATTTTGGAGGGCTGCCTCAATATATAAATTAAACAATAAGGGTGACATACTGCATCCGTGTCTTAGTCCTTTAGTTACTTTTATTGGCTCTGATAGTCTATTTCCGATTTTTAGGTAAGTAGTGTTATCCCTGTATACTTCTGTAATTATTCCTAAAAGGTATATATATATATATATATATATATATATATATATATATATATATATATATATATATATATATATATATATATATATATATACATATTTCGTTTCCTCAATATCCTTTCAAGTCGGAATTACTACAATGAGCAAAAAGGAATGAAAAATCAAAAATATTTATAGTAAAGGAGATTGTACATAGTTTTGGACATAATGTGTTAAGATTGCCCTCTTAATAAGTTCTTAGTAGCATCACATTATACATTAATTTATATCGTAGTATATCCATTTACAAGTTTATAATATGATCTCTGAAGAGTGTATTTCTAACACGTCTTGAAATTACAATGGCACTGTCAGAAAAACTTCAAATGGAAATAGAATGATCTTAGATTAGAAATATTCTAAAAGAACTATGGTGGAAGTATTTAATGCAAAATTAATACAGAAATGGTGCATACATTTAATGAGACTTTTACTGCTAAGCCTGTGTCATTCGCCGTGCGAGTTAAATTGATTCCGAAAATCCCCATTACGATTTTATCTGGTAATGAAATAATCTGTCACGGTGCTGTTCATAAATTCTGAAAAATACCAAATTATGTACATTGTGTTTTCGGCAAATACGTGTTTTATGAGAAGTTAGAAGAATTATGTAATCCAGATAATGGATTTGAATTGAATATATTATTTTCCAATGAAACAAATGATTGTATCAATGTCAACGTGAATACGCAAAATTGTCGTTGTTGGTCAAAATCCACTCTTAAATTTAGTACTTAGAAATGCTCAAAGTTATTAGATTTTAAATAAAATGGCAACCTTTTTAGACATTATTTATCCTTACCTTTTAAAGTTCTAAAGACTTTAAAGCTTAGATAAGAAACACCGAAAATTATGACCAGATACGTATTGTTCTCGTTGTGAACGACTCGTTTAACTTTGCATAGACAATCAAATTACTATCACAAATACAGTCTACAAACGTTACCATCGTCATATATTAACATGAATATCACCATCAGGCCTATGCGAAAACCAGATAGATTATACGCTAACTAGAAAGCGCTGTCAAAAATCAGTTACCAACACATGTGCTCGACTGGGTGGGATATGTGGTTCCGATCATAAGCTAATTAAAATTTGCTTGCATTAAAACGCAATACAAAAACTTCAAAGACCAAACCAGAGAGTTACAACACTCGATATACCAGTTTTACAAAAATACTACATGATGGATAATGATGAAGACTAGGACACACTGCAAATAATTAAAACGAAACTTAAGAAGCCATTAAGTAAGATATGGATTGGTGTAAGATACTAATAGACTCGAAGAAAAGGTTGAGGTTTAATCTCGTATACACATAATATTTCAATAAGTGATGGATTCGACCTTTCCTTCATGGAAATTCATTTTATATAACAATAAAACACTGAAAACTTCCACAAAATTTATTATAATATCTTACCACTACAGCTATTTCGGCAGAGTGCTTTTTCCACTTGCTGGGAATTGCTAAGGCAATTGCTAAAAAAAATCAATGGAAAGGAGTTAATACATTTGACTTACAACAGTGCCTGCCTACCCATTACCTTACAACCTCAGTTTGATTCTACAAGAGGCAGCTTCGGAGCTTTAACCTCATAGTGCATGACATGGTAACAGACAAAGCAACTTGCTACTTGTGGCATGAAACCATTTCTGGCAGGGGAGCCAATGAAATCACCTTATGCTTTAATCATTTTTTAACACACCTGCCCTCTGAAAAAACGAAAGTAACATTTTATTCCGATACGTGTGGTGGTCAAAATAAAAATAATGTCGTTGCATTATGTTTCCTAATTTTATTAATCAAAAAGCAAACTTGACGATCAATCACAAATTTTTGGTTAGTGGTCATACGCAAAGAGAGTATATTACTGAACACTCCGTATCTGAAAAAGCCAAGAAAAAAAACCAATTTGAAAATAAATCATTCTAACGACTGGGCACAGTTAATCAGAATTGCTAAACAGAAAAATCCCTTTGAAATTGTGATGATGTTGAAAGAGAATTTCTTCGATTGAAATCTTCGACAGAAAACCTGTCCAATGGCTTCAATATGGTCAAAACGGTGGCCAAATTTTATTTAAATGCTCATTAAAACAAGAAAACCGTTTCAAAATAATAAATTTTGCTCGTTGAGGACGTCCAGTATTATTGAGTTAACCTAACATTAACAAGGAATCAGTGCCAATAGCAACAGAAAAGAAAAAATACTTATAATCTTTATAGCCTTTAATATATCCTTCATTCCAAGAATTTTATCAAGAGTTAAAAAGGAAAAACGATGTCGCCAATAAGCCTGACCTGGAGGAATTAGACCCTGACCAAGATACACAACCTAATTCAGAATGAATGTTTTTATAAACTGTAAAACTGTTTTTGTTAAATTTTAAATAAATAAATATTCTTTTTTTTATGTCTAAGTCCTTAAACCAAAAAAACGGATGTGGCAGTCCAGTGGGACTGCCGGTAGAAGTTATACTTCTATACACGTGTTCGCCATTACAAATTTTTATAAGAGTTAATCTGCACAATCATTACATATGTAATGCTATAGGTAAGAGAGAGCAGTAAGAAAGAGAAACAGAATTAGGTACATAGGTATATGGTGCATCGTTTGCTGTATATAAACAAATTTGACCTGTAATAGGAGTATAGTAAATGAAGGATTAAATCAATATTTTGATGAAAATGTATATTTTTATTTTCATATATGTATGAGAGGAGTTGAATGCAAAAAAAATTTTTACACATACTCTGCAGTAAAATTCATTGTTTATTTTGTTATTAATACAAAAATACAATACAATACACTGCAACATAATTCAATATAATAATACAATACAAATTAAAATGCAATATTTATAAGTATTTAAAAATGACAATATAATGTTTAATTTACCATGATAATAATATTAATAAAATAAAAATATATTTCGTGATACAACTAGATACAAAATTTAATTGTTGTTTGTTGTCTATATAAGTACACATTTAAACTTTCTTGAGATATTTACAAGTTTTAATTCATAATTTTATATGCCTAACGAGGCTCAAGACAAATCTGAACAGAATGGAAAAATAATAATAATAAAAATAAATATTAAATATATTTACAAAAGGAACATTTTTAATCTCGAGAGAGAAAGAGAGGGAAAATATATCTTCTGTCTCTCTGTTACCTATATCTTACATATGTAATGATTTTGCCGATTCACTCCCGTACAAATTTCCATCGTCGAACGCGCGTATAGAAGTATAACTTCTATACGCGCTCAAAAATAAATTACATAGATTGACTTATTTTCATTAGCATACTGAGGTAAATATCTGGGTAAGTCGGCGGTGAATAAATGGTCAAGTCTTATATCTCATTATCCTAATCACTTAGTAGTTAAAAAATGAGACCAATAATACGTTTATATTCTATCTTAATTTTTGTAAAGTTTTAGCATTCTATCATATAAAATCGATTTTTGAAGTCGTCTCCTAAAAACTATGCAAAATTGACTTTACCGCTTATTCAGTGGAGTAACAGAAATAACACTGAGTAATATATATTTGGAAAATATGCTTCATAACTCTTTTGAAATGGGCATTCTTATAATTCTTACAGAAATAAATTCCATGTCACTTATGCGACTCAATAGTGTTTGCAATTTTTTCATTTTAATTATGGAGGTATTTTAGATGATTCAAATGCATTTATTAAAAATTCATTGCGCATTTCATTTACACGTTCAACAATTCCTATTGTCTCTGTATTTGTCTCCTCAAGTGTTTCTGGCGTGTCTGAGATTATTTTCTGTCGATATAGATAGTTCATATAATTACAATCTTCATTAAAAATGTATCTCGTGTTGTTCTTTGCATTTCCTCTGAATTGCTTATCCTCCAATATGTAGTTTTATACCAGGAGCGGAGTATAAATAGTAAATTACTTAAAAAAAAATGCAAATAGCTCACACATAACGCATTCACGCCCAGGTCAGCCCCTCCAGTTATCTTTGATTCATATAAATACCTCGTATATTTTACGAAACAGTCTAAGATTAGGAGGAGCAAGCCCAAGTATACGATACAAAAAATATTAAAAAATGACAGAAAACCCGCCCCCCAATACACGGCGAGAATGGAATTGTCTACTCCATTGAGGAAAAAGCCGAGGTGATAAAGATGATCCTCAAGAGAGAGTGCACACTAAATTATCACCCAGACGAAGATATAGACTTTATATAAGAAGTTAAAGAGCAACAAGAAACCCCCGAGGATCCAAACGAGATCATCCAATATCACCGGATAAACGAACTAATTAAAAACAGTTCACCAAAGAAAGCAAAGCTGGACCAGATCAAATAACAAATAGGACTCTGAAATGCTTACCGGCGAGAGCCATAATATTTTTAACTAACATAGTAAATGCGATTCTAAGATATAGGCTCTTTCCAAATCCCAAATCGATGGAAGGAAGCCCATATTATCATGATTCCAAAGCCAGAAAAGGACAGCAAGTTCCCTCAAAACTACATGTCTATAAGCCTACCTCCAGCAATCAGTAAGATTGTGAAAAGAGTCATCCTTAGGCTCTGAGGATCGGGTCGTGTCGGGCGTGGCGAGGAAGCGGGTCACGGCTGACGTGCCGCGCCTGGGCGAGGTGAAGTGAGCCTAATTCTTACGAGTTGGGTTTCATGGATCCGAGTTCGGTCCCGTGTCTTGGCCTTCCGCGGAACCGTCTTGCTGCGAGGATCTGAGTTACTTTAGAGTGCTTGGATGTCCTCTTCGGCCGCCATTCAACGGTCAGCTCAAAACTAGCACGAAGCAGAAACAGACAGGCTAGGAATAATTCCAGGAGCAGAGTTTGGATTCCGATCAGAACACTCTAACGAGCCACAGGTACTCACACTAACAGAGAGACGGCTTTAACGACAAACAATACACAGGAGCAGCCTTCCTGGATGTAAGTAAAGCCTTCGATAGAGTCTGGAATAAAGCCCTAATTTACAAAATAAGAGGATATGGATACAGCGGGGTAATGACGAGACTGATGTCTTCATACTTGGGCAATTGGAGCTTCAGAGTTCGAATAGCACATGTTCTGTTTGAAACCTGGAGGCTGGAGTACCACAAGGAGCAGTTCTGTCACTACTACTATATACAATGTACACCTTCGATGTTCCAAGATCACCTAGAACTCTACTCAGTCTTTATGCTGACGACGCGGCGAAACTCCGAAACACACAAACGGTGCTCTTTAAAAAGCGACATCAACAGCCAGAGGAATAATTGACAGTGCAAAATAATCCCATCGAATAGAAAAGTGAAACTAAATACCTGGGAGTAATAAAGGATTAACCTTCAAACAACACGTAGACGCCACAATATAAAAGCAAACATGACAAAAGCGTCAATAAGGGGACTCTCAGACAGAAGAAGCAAACTAAGAACGAAAACAAAGATGAGATTAATAACTAGCATCATATTACTGATACTAACATACGGATTTCTCGCATGGGGACACGTCTGTAAAATAACTAAGAGAAAAATTCAAGCGGCTCACAACAGTAGCCTAAGAGTAGAAGTCAACGTACCGAGATACGTCGCGTCGCTGAACGTTTTCTATTTTGCGAACTGCAACAAGTCAGGGTGACCGATGTGATGACAGAAAAAGTCAGAACAAAATTTGCGGAGCTGGAGAACCACCCAAGTCCCATACTGCGAGAGAAAAAACAGACAAAAAGGAAAACAGAGGATAGTTCGTAGCTCCATCAATGCAGACAGTCACAATCACTCTGTAGGCTACTAATACGGTTTTTCTTTCAGGAAATCCTACAAAAAAAAAGATACAAAAAACAGAAAAGACGGCTTCGGTCACTAAACAAAAAACTATTAACAAAAACCGGCACAAGCTACCAACTTTTACATCTGACCGAGGAGGTTGGTTGACATTTTGAGTAAGACTGTTGATATCATTAATTTTCAAACTTTGTTGTGCCTGCGTTAATGCGCTTGAGTATTGCTGATTTGTAATTGTTATATTTTCACGTGTCTCTTGTATATCTTTGATTTTCTTTCCATCATTTTTAGCGAGGGAATTTGGAGAAAGACCGGCAACACCGCTTTGTTTGTTTGTATTTGGCATATGTTTAATGGTTGTTCGGTGGTTTAACCTCCAAATTTGCTGGGTTTTGTAGCAAATTTATAATATAATCCTGATTACTAATCGTTCGTTCAAGCTCTCTGATAATACGTTTTGAAGCGTCTAATTGAATGTTTGCGATTTTGAGATCGTATTTTAATGTTAAATGACTTACAGCTTCCCAATGGTCAGCTACAAAATTATCAAGTATTTCAGTAGTTGCGTCAAGGAACTTGGTACTTTCATCACTTTCCACGTACTTTCTGTATATCTGACAAACATAACAAATGCTAAGATACAGGCTCTTCCCAAACAGATAGAAAGAAGCAAATGTAATCATACCAAAACCAGGAAAGAACCACATATTTCCGCAAAATTACAGGCCGATTAGCTTACTTCCAGCACTCATTAAGATAGTAGAGCAAGTCATTGAAACCAGACTCCAATCAGAGACAGACAGGCTAGGGTTAATTCCAGAAGCATAATACGAATTCAGAGCTCAACATTCCAGCGAACTACAGGTACTCAGACTTACAAAATACATAGCAGCTGGATTCAACGATAAGCAATATACAAGAGCAGCCTGCCTAGATGTAAGCGACAGAGTGTGGAATGAAGGACAAAATTCGAGATTATGGATACAGTGGGGCCATGACGAAACTCATCTCCTCGTATCTAAGCAACCGGAGATTCAGGGTCTAAATAGGACCAGTTCTATCTGAACACGGAATTCCGGAAACTGAAGTACCACAGGCACTGTCTTATCACACCTCCTGTATAGCATATAGGCAGCAGACATTCCAAGAACACCCGGAACACTAATCAGCCTTTATGCAGACGACACAATCTCGGCCAAACATAGGAACCTGAGATAGAGAAGGCCATAGAGAAGAATGGAGCATCCAATGGAAAATAGCAATAAATCCAGAAAAGACTCAAGAGGTTATCTTCAAACAGAGAAGAGATAACCCCGAGGAACAAAATTCGCCGAGTTAGAAAACCATCTAAAACGGATCCTGCGAGAGATATTAGTGTATCATAGATGGAAGCACAGATGACCCAAACAGTAAAAATTGGCAAACATATAATAAAGTCTAGATAATCGTAGCTCTATCAAAAGAAGACAACGCGCTCACCTTTGGCATGGCAGTGTATTTACTAATGTTGATTTTATATGTTTTAGACAGCCCTCAAAAAAATCTACAAAAAACCAAAATACAAAACAAAAAAGTCACTGGAGATAGAGGGATGGGAATAGAGCGCATGATGCTGGCCTGCATTGTTCGGTGTAGGATTTCGGTTTTGGCATAGGGAAACCGTGTCAGCCTCGGCCCAATGAAGCGGTACTCAAAGTGTGGAGAGAGTATCTATCAAAAACTTTTTTGCCGACGGGCAAATTTTTAAATATAGGTAATATCTTCAAATATGTAAGGACTTACATAGTTCTTATATGTATATGATTGTCGTAATTTAATAAAATTAAATGGTATTTGTATTAATATGGTTTTCTTATTTTTGTTGTACATGTTAATGGTAAACATATGATTGTTATTTTAAGGCAACACATTGATTTGAAATAAATGCTTTATCTTAATGCAATCGTTCACACCACAACATCAATTTCTCTTAATGAGATGATTTAAACATTTTATTGATGCTAGGAGAAAAATAGAAATCTACTACTTTTAAAGTACATATCCTCAGTACCTGGTAGATGAGGTACGTATTGGCGTCTTTGAATTTTTGTCGTGATATGAATATTTAAATATTCGATTTTGCTTTCACAGTGCGAATTCTGTGAAAAATGGCAATTCAGCAAAGCGAAGGAAGAACAATAGGTGACAGGTTTTTCACCTAGCCAAAACTGAATAATTTATCAGCTATATAAAGTGAAAGTGATACCGTGAATATTAATTAATCAATAAACATCCTACACGATTAATATTAATTAAAATCTTATGGTAATTGACCTGCTGTGCGAGGAAGGTAATTCTCAGTAAGATAAGTGATAACTGATAAGGAGCAAATGAAAATAAGGTATCAATATGAAACAAGTATTAAATTTTATCCATTGTCATCGACCTAGAGTCAACATATAATTTAATTTTGGAAAGATGTAAACCCATATATGGATGTCATAGCCACAAATTCATTGTTAGCTTCCAGTACATAAGGCACTGAAGATGATCTGATTAGATTGAAAACGTTATGCTGCTACTGTATAAATTTTGACGACACTTGTAAAAGTTTTAACTATATGTTTTTATATACCTAAATACAATGGTGAAGTGTTTTAACTTCTGTATGTTTTTTTTAAACGATTTTCACATTAATTTTTTATTTTTAACTAAAGGTGTCATTTCAGCATTCCAAGAAATCTGCCCTCTAACGGACAGGAGTTCCACCAGGGATACGCCATGGTGGAATAAAGAACTGTCTGTGTTAAGAAACAGGAAGAGGAAGCTACTCAACAGAGCCAAAATAACCGGAAAGTGGGAGAATATAGAACCACATGGACGGAATACTATAGAGCTTTAAGACGAGCTAGGAAAGATACATGAAGGAAGCACTGTGAGGAAATTGAAAGCACTCATGCTTGTGCTAGACTTCAAAAGGTGCTTTCGAAGGAGAAAACACAACCAATTAACTCACTCCCAAATGACAAGGGCAAGTATGCCAATACAGGAAGAAACACGATTAAAGAGCTCTTCAGAGTGCACTTCTCTTGATCACAAATAGTTAAATCACCAATTGACTGGGAATCAGTAGGCAACAAGGCTCTACAGAGGTCCTTATGAACTAACTAGCAGATAGTCAAAAAGATTGTAAACTTTGAAAAAGTAGCATGAGCAATAAAGTCATGCGAGCCCTATAAGTCACCAGGAATGGATGGTATACATGTTATAGGTGTTATTACAAAAGGGACCGGAATTTTTGTATAGCAGAATATACAACGTAGCCTTTGGGTACATACCTAAAGCATCGAGATATATTAGAATAACTTTCATCCCCAACCGACGGACAAGAGGACGAAAAAAGGCAGTCCCTAAGACCAATGAATCTAATGTCATTCGTACATAAGACATTAGAGAAACTACTCGACAGGTATATTAGGGATGAAACATTGGTACACACTCCAATATATTAAGAACAACATGTCTATTTATAGCAGAGAATTTAACCGAGACAGCGCTTCATAGACCTGTAGAAAAAGTAAAAAACACAATTGAAAATAAACAGGTGATGCTGGATGCCTTTTTGGATAGAGAGGGGGCTTTCGACAACACTTCGATAACATCTATAACCAATATCCTAAAATGCAAAGGAGTTGAGGACATATGTTTGAACTGGATCAAATCTATGCTCAGGAATATAGAGGTAAGTACCATTATCCTTGGAGAGATCGTGTTGGTCTAGATCGACAAGGGATGTCCACAGGGGGAGTTCTGTCACCTCTGCTGTAGAATCTGGTGATGGACGGACCAATAGGAACTTTAAAGGCAAATGGCCATAAAACAATTGGATATTTGGATGAGTTGGTAATCATCAATCGTCTCGCAAGAAAGGTACAATAAGGTAGTTAGAGATCGTATGAAGGAGACTCGATAACTAGTGATATAATTACAATGGACTGGAAAGAGAGGCGCTAAGTCTACAAATCCACCATAGTCGCCTTCACACGCAGACGGAAAATGGAGTGATTAGATTCTCTAAAGCTACAGAGACAAGTAATTTACACAAAGGGAGAGATGAAGTATCTCGGGGTTATACTAGACTGGAAACTAACCTGGAACCCGCAATTAGAAAAAATAACAAGCAGTGCATTTACAACACTTATGAGGGTCAGGAGTATATATGAGAAGAAATGGGGATTAAAACTGGACATGGTGCACTAGGTGTACACCATGGTGTTCAAACCCTCAATGACCTATGACGCGACGATGTGGTAAACTAAGATACTTCAAAGAGCTTCAAAAGCCAAACACAGCAAGGCGCAAAGACTTGGATATATGGGGATAACTGGTGACATGCTTACTACTCCAACAGCAGCTATGCAAGCTCTACTAGGTCTACCTCCCTTGAATGTGATAATGCAAGAAAGCAAGAAACAAGAATAAAACAATGTCTGAAACTTTGCAATGAAGAGACAGGCCATATGAGTATCACAAGGGCTGTGGCGAAGGGTACTTTTAATGGGAAACCAGATCACATAACAAAAAAATACAATTTTAAGTATTCATATACGGTGTCTATTCCAGTCAGGAATGTATGGGGAAACAGGGAGTACCATTACCAACAGGGTAAGATTTGGTATACAGATGAATACAAAACTACAGAGAAGTGGTCAAGAGGAGATTTATGTGATACTGCAAGGTGCAAAAGGAAATAATGAGAGAGCTCTTGAAAAAGAGCAGATCGATATATTATCTGACAGTCAAGCGGCACTGAAGGCACTGGCGTGTCAAAAAGTGACGTCTAGGTTGGTGTGGGACTTCATCAAAGAACTGAATGAACTGGGAGAGCGGAACAAGATTGAGCTTGTCTCTGTACCAGGACATCAAGGCATCGAAGACAACGAAAAAGCAGAACAACTTGCAAAAAGAGGATCTAATAAATCAAACGAACCGGCTGTAACTCTGGGAATATCAAAGGCTACAGTTCGTAGGGCTGTAGAGGACTGGATCAGAGGGAGCCATGAGCAATATTGGGAGAGAATACCAAAAGAAACACATGGAAAAATCTTCATTGGTGGACCATGTAGAAAAGGAACATAGGACCTGCTTTATACGGATAGGAACAAACTGAGAACAGTAACAGGATTGTTGACCGGGCATTTACCAGGTTCAGAATAGAATTCTTGAATAAAATAGGCATTTACAATGGAGTGTTTAACTGCAGACTCCATTGAGAGAAATGTATTATGTGATTGCGAGGCGCTGTACCGTTAAAGACAAAAACTGTATTGGCAACCAAGAGGAGACCCTGGTATATTTAGGACACACCTAGCAGAAGACCTTTACAAACTTCTAAAGGGTACAAAAATTCTAGACTGGGTGTAGGAAACAACAATGAGGAGAAACACAATAAGCTTCAGTTCAGTGATAACGAAGATCTTTTTGATCAGACGAGCCCAGGGAAAAATGTATCTATTTATTTTATTTTGTTTTTTAGAAGCATGTTCACTTCCAATATTCCTTACTAGTTTCCTTTACTATTACTAATTACTTTCGAAATAACAACTCAACAACGATTTAACTGCAACTTCTGTGTTAGTAGTTGATTCACACTAATGAAAATATTTATGATATTATTAGCCCTGAACTCATTAAACTTTCACATAAAATCTGTAAGCTTCTTATAATTCTCTTATAATATATAGTTGTATTATCTACAGGTCATTGCCAATACTTAAATATATCTACCCAACTAGAAATTATTTCTTTTATTTAATTTACGAGTATTCCATTCACTTTTATATTTTATATTCCAAACATAATAATAAATTAGTCAATAATAATAGAATAAATAGAACAGCTTTGGATGAGCGTGAGCGTATGGAAACAGTGAAATGGAAGACATTAATGAATACATTAATGACGTGTTATAAACCGGTTGCAATTAATATATTTACATATGTATTTCAAAGATCAAGGATTTTACTACCGTTCTGAAAATCCCACTTAATTTATGAATGAATGAATACTACTTTAATAATATGGTTTTATATATACAAACATTTTATAAAAATTACATTTATCACGTTATTAACGTTATTTATAACTTTATTTAAAAGCTTTTATTGTTTATATATTCCATATATAGATATTTATTAGTACTTTAAAAATTTCCTAGTGTACTTAGTAACAGAAATTGTCACCAAAATATCAAACGAGGAGTTGCTCAAGCAATTTTAAAAATAAATAAAGATAAAGCAGTTGGACCAGAAGATATTCTTGGGAAAATGTGGACAGCTTCAGGAGAGACAAATATATGTTTACTTGAAAACAAGTAAACAAGAAAAGTAGTTTGAGAGACAGGATTCAAAATATCGACATTCGTGAAAGAACAAAGATTACTGATGTCGCAGAACGTTTAGCAAGGCTCAAGTGACAATGGGTCGCACATGTTGCCCGAGATAATCCCGAAAAATGGACGCAGAGATTAACAAACTGGAGATCAAGAGAGAACAGACGAGGAGTAGGCAGACCACAGAAGAGGTGGGCAGATGATATCAAACAAGTCGTGGGCAAGCAGTGGATGAGAATTGCCAAGAGTAGAAATCAATGGAAGCAAATTGAAGAGGCCTATGTCCAGCAGTGGACGAATACAGGCTGAAGAAGAAGAGCGTCTGCAGATCTTTCCCACTTCTCTAATGGGGAAAATGGTTCCCCATGCTGCTGAGAACGAATACGACGTGCTAGGAGAAATCTGGCAACACTGCATTACACATCAACTCTCCCTCTCTCTCACCTCATCACTTACACATTACTGCATCATGGTACGATGAATACACAAGGTATGATACATAATGTTCCAAAATCGGTTTGCTTTCGCGCATGACGTAGTCAAGAACGCTTATTCCCGCAACATTTGAATGTAGTTGTATAGGAAAGACTTTTAATTTTAAGTTTTTTTTTTATATAATTTGCCTAATTTAATTATAGTAATTGTAAAGAGATGATAAAATTATGTTATTATAATATTTATTCATAAATAAAATTTTGAAGTTAATTTAAGTTTATTGATTTTTGGTACAGTTATTTTGTTAACATAGATATCCTTTATAAAACAAGTTTTAATTATCTTTTATTACACGCAGGTACAGGTTAATTAACTTATACTCCAGAGTTCGATATTTCGGATGTTTAAAAAGATACAAAAAAGTGGTAATGAACACAAAATTTTTACGTATATACCTACTGAACTAAACACAAAATCAAAATAAATAATGATAAAGTCAACTTTATTTATATCGAATGAGCTAGCTGGTCATCGAATATGAGTGTAGTGAGGTTACACAATATTGCACAACATTTTAAATGACATCTTTTGTAATATTCACACATAAAATTATCTTGGTATTGTTTATAATAATGATAACATTATATATTTTAATAATAACATGATTTAACAAAGAAAAATATGTTATTTTGGAAGATGCTAAATTGATTTCCTCCGAAACAGTTCTTATTGTAAATTGCATAGCAGGCTGAGGCTAGTTTCTTACTTAACAAATCGATATGAAAGAACCATTTAAAGTTTCATGACTAATAATTAATAAAAATAAAGATTTAGACTTACGTCGTTGACCTAGAAGTAGTAAGAAGCTGCTCAACATACTTTTTGGACTCTCTGTGTTCGGCTCTTTGTACGCTTTCTTTTGGTTGGTTAAAAGGGTAGCCGATTTTGATTTAGGCAAATAAAGAATAGATACTGCCTCAGGTTTGAGTTTTAGACCCTTTTTAGAAACGTAATTTAAAAGTTCCTGTTGTAGATTTCTTTGGTAATCTTCAGTTTAAAATATTTACCAGATACAGTTTACAAAACCAGATATACAATGGCAAATAAAAACTTTCAGTTTTACAAAAAAATACTATACAGTATAAATAAACAGTAACTAAACACCACAAGTTCACACAAGTCTCAGACACAGGCGCGCCTTACTGGTAATTTTGGGTCTGGGATACGGCCGCCGGTTAAATTTTACTCATCAAATTTTTTAAGCCCTTGCGAAGTGGACATTTATGTATAAAGACACATATCTAAATTATTTTTCTATTATAAAATAGATGACTCAGTCAGTATTGAGTTACTTTAAAATATATTTATTATCTCATAACTTGCAATTTGCAATAGTCACCATTGATAACTGATATTATTGTTGAACTTTTGTTTTTATACAAGCTTTCTGTCTTGCCGGTGTAAAGTCGTCTGAAGTCGATATTTATTTTGTTATGCGTTTGAACTAATTTGTGTCTTATTTTCATATTATTATATTGTTTGATAAGTAAATTTTGCTTATAATAATCGGTAGGTTCTAGTAATGTGTATATTTTTTATTTTACTAAATTTCATTTATAACTCATCTAAAATACCATATTGAATTATAAAACAGATTTTTCTTTATTGTAATCTATTTTGTTTTTATTTCAGTAAAACTGCTTGGAAGTGAGTGACAGTGAATCAGAATAAGCAAATCTACTACTATTTACCTATTCACAGTATTTCCTCTGCAGAAAATTTTTAAATTTCAACGGATTTGCATACAAAAAGAGTACTTATATTATTAGTATAAATATGTATGAAAACAAAAATAAATATTTCGCCTGAATCCCTAGGAAAAGTAAAGGTTTTACGCTACTGAAAATATATTTTTTATTCAATTATAACCAAAACAAAACATTTAAAAAAAAGTTAGATCATTTTTTGACCATAATTTGTACCATGTTACTGCATCATGTTACTGCATTGCTCAGTTCAGTGTCGGCCACAAGCGTCTATTCATACCTTATTACAATTCGTCTTCGATGCTCGCGCATCCATGTAATGTCAAATATTTTATTAGGTTATGCCTGTCAGAGACTCAGAGGTTTGTTGTTCATAGGATTTATTCTAGATAAGGTTCTGATATATGATTTAATTCGTTTTTGTGTTTTGTAATTATTGTAATTAAAATTTATTGTTAAAGTTTAATTCTAATAAACTTTATTGTTATAGTAAAGTTAAGAATTTAGTTTAGAATTTCAGTTTAAAATTTTAACCAAAGGGATAGAATATAGTAGTAGTCAGTCTTAATTTAAATTTTAAATATTTGCACCGTACAGAGGGCACAATAAGCCGAGTTCATGTTAGAACAATTGCGATTTTATTTTCATGATTTCCCAAGTCGGCGATAAAAAAATCGAACACAAACCATAGGAAACGTTCATAAAAAAAAAAACAACGTAAAAATGTAATATCAAAAATTGCGGAAATCGCAATTGAACTTTTCTAGTAAAATCTAGGCAATATTTTTAATCGCATATTTTCTATCATTATCGTTCTAACTCTGATTTAAACGAATGAAATCATTAAGTAGCCTGTAATTTTAAAATATTAACAAATCAAATCTGGTAAGTATAACCTAATAAAATATTTGACATTACATGGATGCGCGAGCATCGAAGACGAATTGTAACAAGGTATGAATAGACGCTTGTGTGTCGGCCTAGCTGCCTTCGAAGATGGAGCTACCTATCGCTGTTACCTCCAGATTCGAAATTCGTGCTTAAGTTTTTAAACGCAAAACGAATTTTATCTATTGACATTCCTCGTCAGTTAATCGAAGTTTATAGGGAAAAGTGCACATTTTTTAATATGTTCGCCAATGGTGTAGAGAATTCAGTGATTCAGAAATTCGCGATAAAGATAAATATGAAATTGTCAAAAAAGTTAAAAAAATATTGCCTGAAGATCGGAGGTTTACCATTACGGCGGGCGTAATTTCGGCCGGTAATCCCTTGGCCTACCTGCATAAATCAAGGGGTACCATTTATGACAGGGGTAATTTCGGCCGAGGGGTTGATGTTTACGATGAGATTAAAATATTGGTAATTACGCTTCATAGTTTCTGTCAAATATTAATTGTGTATTTATTTGGAAATACCTAATCCTGTGTACCTGTCGGAAATACCTTTAATTTACTTATCTCTTTATTCTAATAACTATGTTGTACCTACTTAAGATTATTCCTTTAAATGTATAAAATTCACAAATAACAGGTATAAAATTATTATAGCTAGTCAGTATTATAACTTATCTTGAAGCTACTAGTCGATAGAAAGCATAAAATATATTATTTGTATACGATGGCATCTGTTTCAGTAATTAAGAGTTCACGCGGTTGTGACTTACTAGTTGTAGAAAAGTTTCAGTTTTGTAAACAGGACGTATTAAAAAGTGGTGAAGTACGTTGGAGGTGTATAAAGAAAAATTTAAGATGTTTAGCCAAACTGTACACTGTTGGTGCGGAATACACAGTTACTAGAAGTGAATTAATCCACAACCACGAGTCCGATGAAACTACGTTGGAGAGAAAAATAGTGACGACTTCATGCAAGCGCAAAGCTGAGGAAGACATATCGGAGAAACCTTCAAAAATTATTAAAAGCGTTCTTTCAAATCATTTGCCAGAGAATTTGTCATCGATAGATGTCAGTCTAATAAGAAGAAATTTGTACAACAGCCGCCGTAAGCTCTTACCAGCCCTGCCTAAGGATATTCACGATGTACATTCTGTACTCGATAGTTATGGACCGAAAACCACAACAGGTGAAAATTTTTTGTTTATTAACAGCACAGCTGATAATATCATTGTTTTTTCTTGCCATACAAATATAATAAGTTTATGTAAAATGAAAGATTTTTACATGGATGGCACATTTTCTTATTGTACAAAATATTTTTATCAGTTATTTACCATCCATGGACTGGAAAATGGGCATTATGTTCCTCTTTTGTATTGTCTGTTGCCCAATAAGACCAGTGACACATATATGAGACTTTTTCTGTTGGTAAAATCTAAAATTTTTGAACTTTATAATATTGTTTTTGAACCGAAGGAGGTATTTGTGGATTTTGAAATCGCAATTCATAACGCATTAAAAGTTGTCTTTCCCAAAACCAAACTAAATGGTTGTAGATTCCACTTGCACCAGGCGTGGTATAGGAAAATACAATCATTAGGGTTAACCCAAATGTATAAAGATAAAAACTGCGAGGAAAGCAAATGGCTTACTCATACTTTTGGGCTAACTTATTTAGACCCCTCTGAAGTTGAAGATTGTTTCATATTTGATCTCATGTCATACAAACCGGACCATAAACTTATAGATAAATACGCAGACTATTTATTAGAAAACTACATAGCGCCAGAATCTCATTTTCCACCAAATATATGGGCATATGAAAACCCATCAATTAAAAGAACCACAAATGCCTGCGAATCATTCCATTCGCACTTTAATTCTAGTTTTTATTCAAGTCACCCTTCTATATTTATTTTTATAGAAAAATTAAAAGATTGTCAGATCGATGCATATTTAAAAATAAAAAATTTAAATATTCCAGCAAAAATTAAAGACAAACAAGTAAAAAACAAACTAAAATTTATCGAAAACATGGTAAATATGCTTCGATCTGACAATATTTCTAGAATTAATTTCGTTAAATCTGTATCACATCAAAACGTTTTTTAAAAATTTATAGTTTACTTAATTTATAGAAATAAGTTGATGTAATAATTTTATTGAAATAAAGAAATATTTTAATATAAAGCATTCTGTTATTTTATTTGATTTGCGGCCGAAAATACCTATGAGATAAGGAAGCAACTTAAAACCTCCGGCCGAATTTACCTACCGGCTTTTAGTACCTGCTCTTTTTCCGGCCGAAATTACGTCCGCCCTACCATTAACATAAGATTTGTCACACTATAAGTCATAAGATATTAACAGAAAAATTAGGCTATCACAAATTGTGTGAGCGGTGGGTACGCTTGACTTCATGTATCACATCAAACTGAACAACTGCTGAGAGATTTTGGCTGGACTGTTGTGCCCCACCCCCTACAGTCCGGACCTAGCACCAAGTGATTATCACTTATTCTCAAAATTAAAGGAACACTTGGGTGGCTTACGCTTTAGTAATGATGATGAAGTCAAGGAAGAGTTACCCGATTCCTGAAAGGATTGGAGGCAGATTCTGTAACATGGGGATTTAAAACTTGGAGCATCGTATGCAAAAGTGTTTGGACAGAAACGACGATTATTTAGAAAAATAGCGTAAGTTTTAAGTTATAAAATGATGTACAACACTAAGAACAAAAATAAAGCTGTTTATTTTTAAAATTTATGGGAACCTTATTTTACGAATGGCCCTCGTAATACAAACAATTTTTAGATAAATCATTACAGGAATAATCAATTATAATTATTAATTTTCTTATATTCTATTCTTAATTGTAGTTGGAGGAATACTAATTATTTTTTATTTATATAACTAGAATTGCTTCTAATGAAAAAATTAAGTTTAATCTTAATATAATATTAATCATAATTATTATATTAATATTAGCTATATTAATAATATGTTTAGAACTCTCCAATAAAATTTAATTAACATTGATTTATAATTCAATGGAATTTCTTGCTAAACACAGATCCAGCGAAACTAAGAACTGACTCGATTTGATATTTTGCTTCACTTAGGGCATCCCAAAAGTGCAGAGCCGAGCCGTTACCATAGCATCTTAAGCTAAGACATGAATGTGATATTTTAGACCACAGTAATGCTAAATACACTGTGCTTGTGATTAGAGAGCCTGGCGAATTCGCTTCATGTGTTCGTTGTTGCTTCCGCCTTTCTCATTGTTCGCCATACGGCATACAAATTCTATGTTCCACACTTATAGAAGATTTTGAGTTGTAGGTAAGTAGAAATTAGAATAAGGTACCATAAGAAGGCACCACTAGCAATAAAACTATAAAGAAACAATTGCGTTCTGTCAAATTTGGGGTAGTGAAGCGTCGCTTGACCATTGAATATTGACCATCAAAGTAATGGTAGCTTGGTGGACCAAGTATTATATATTTGTTACTATAGATACTTTTTAGTATCAGAATAACCTTTTTTCCAAAGGTAATGTGTAGAGTGAATATAAATAGAGAAAAAAGAAAGTTTTTTATGAACTATATGAGATATAAATAACTTTGAATCGAAACAAGGTAAAAACACACTGATGATCATGGAATCACAAACAAAAGAGGGGAAGATCCTTTTGAGAAATAAGGGAAGTAATATATAAACAGTAATATCTATTTTATATTATAAACAAAACTAAAGTGGATGCATATTTAATTTTAAAGTATTTAGTTTTTATTTTTATGCATATATACAAACATCTGCAGTGGAGTGCTAATTCCCAACAAACATTTCTTCGAATTTCCTTAAGAATATATCATGACCCATGCACATTTTGTAATGGGAAAGTTAATAAGACGTTGTCTATATCATCATTAAAATAGAACAGTCACTCAACAAGAAATATTGATAAAATAAGAGCACTGCTCATCAGGTTAATAAGGACCAAAAAGGGAGTAATGAAAAATACCTACCTAGAATAATGTTTAAGTAGAATAAGAAAACTAATGCATATAGAAAACAGCTGCATATTATACAGGGAATGATTCGTAAAAAAGCAAATCTTGAAATTAATATTTAATTTTCAACAGTGAACTATATTAAAAACGACCAAAATATTTATTGATTATTTTCGATTGCGGAAAAGAAATCATTTGGTATAATAGCTGGATTTTAGGGAGAATTAATTAACCAATAGCTTACAGAGTAAATAAATACAATGCTGCTGAATATAGCATACTATAATCATAATATTTTAATCGGTTGTACAGTATTTTGCCTAAAGTAAAACCTTAGGTAAAAGAAATAAGAATAAAACTTACTCACAATCAATAAAACCTTAGACTATGAACACAGATGCAGCAAACCCCTTTAGAATTCTTACGGTAATTAGGTCATTAGGTTAAAACAGGAGACTTTTTGTTATTTAAACTAGTATGGATGATATTATTGACTTAGTGTAATGTAAATTATTTAAAGAAGTTTCAAGTAGGTATTATAAAGAGATTCTAGAAAAGTTGGATTTCGTTATCTATGTCAAGGTGTTCATCTACAGGACATGGTTAGACAATGGGTCAGTATGTCGTATTAATATGCACCAGAGATAACTTGTTTCAGCATAAATACATGGTCAGTAGTTCATTGATTTTTTCTAAAACCAGCTTGATATTCGCCCAATATATTTTCTGTTTACACTTCTATTTTTCTTTTTAGTATGATTGCCAGTACTTTTTATGTGACGTCCAGGAGTGCTATTCCTCTATAGTTATCACAACTTGACAGCAAGTCTCCCTTCTTATATATTGGGTATATTATAGACTTGCACCACTCTTTAGCTATTATGTCCTCTTCCCAGATATGGCATATTAGTTTGTAGATTTTTTCTATTAAGTAGTATCCTCCATATTTTAAGTTTTCTGCTGCTACCTCGTTTTCTTCAGGGCTTTTATTGTGTTTCATCACAGTTAAAACTTCCTCAACCTCATCTTTAGTTTTAGACCAACTAGTCTTGCAATATCTATTCCATTTATTGGTATTGATTCTCGTTCATTGCCGTTTTCCTCCTCTATTTCAGCGTTCAGGTGTTCTTTAAAATATTGTTTCCATCTCTTCAATTGTGGTTGTTCATTTCCTATCAGATTATCTTCTTTGTCTTTAATGTATGTCGTTTTTGAATTGTCACCTCTGCTTATCTCTTTAACATATTTGTAAAGATATTTTATTTCCTTCTTTTGGTATTTTTTTCCATATTTTGAAGTTGACTCTCTAAAAGCTCTCTTTTCTTCCTTAGACAAATTTTCTTTACTAATTTTCTTTGCCCATTATATCTTTCTTTATCATTATCATTTTTTGTTTGCAACATCTTTTGTCTATATATCAGCTTTAACTATATTTCTTTTTCACATTCTGTGTCCAAACATTCTTTCTTCTTTTTCCTTTTACTCTTTGTTATGTTTCTATAATTATTAGTATGTCTCGTCTCGGTATATTGCCCAAAACGGTTTCTATTTCCTCGTAGAAAGCATCTTTCGTTTCTTCCTATTTTCCCCTGTGGGTGCGTGAATATTTACAATGTACATATTTCTATTATGTCTTAGTCGTATGGCACATAGTCGATCGGATTTTCCTATAAATGCAGTTATTTCATCTTTTAGTGTGTTTTTAACCAAAAATCCCACTCAAAATCTCCTACTTTGGCTTTCACTTTTAAATAAAGTATAGTTTTCTATGTTTGTTGTCCCATTTCCCACTAGATGGGTTTCTTGTACAACAATAGTTTCTTTTTTATATCTATTTAGTTCTCTAATTAAAATTTTCCTTGCTCCCGCTTCATATATCCCCCTAAGATTCCAAGTGGCCATATTTATTAGGTTTACTTCATTTTTGTTTTTTTTTCTTTATTTTCTAGTGCTCTTCTCTAATCATAATCATTAAGTAGTTAGAAAAATATCTTCTTCTCTTTCCTCTTCTACTGTTTCCTTTTTCTTTTACCAAGGTCTCTTTGTCATTATCCCATCGACATTCAATTACATTTATTATTAGCTTTCTGTATCCAATTTTGACTACATTACCACTTTCTTTTTCTTTCTTTGCCGCTTGTTTGATAGATTTTTGCATTTCTTAATTTCAAATTTATTAATTAGTAATTTTCTGAATTGTTTGCAGTTTGAGGATTTGTTGGTTAATGTAGGAGGTGGTTTTCTATGAAGGATTTCTGAACTTACTTCTATAAAAACAGAAAAGTGGTTTGATAACAGGCCATAATAAGACCAATTCCTCAAGGGGTTGGTTGGTAAACCGATAGTGACACCAAAATATACCAGATCTGGTTTGCCCATAGATTGTTTTCTTCCATAAAGACATAAAGTTGGCTTCCTTTCCTTTTGGAGAAATGAGTCTAGATCTAGAGTCTAGAGCCTCAGTGTCCAAAGTCCCAGTGTGTATTTAGCGTTGCAGTTTTCGCCTGCCAAGAATCTGTTTCCAAGAGGTTTGAAGAAATATGTGAATTGTTTATTAATTCTATTGTGTTGTGGTGGGAAGTAGATGGTTATTATTGTTAGTGGCTTTTCTCAATCTTAAACGGATATACTGGTTGCTTGAAAATAGTTTTCAGTGGTTTTTTAGGCTCATGATACTTAATTTATTTCTTGATTATGACTGCAGATCCTCCGTGAGCCATACTATCTGGGTAATTGGTGCTTTATATTATATAATTAAAGCATTTGAAGTAATTATGGTTGGTAAAGTGGTTTTTAGATATCAGCGATACCAGATATCAACAATGTTGTTGTTGATATCTGGTAAAATGGAACAAAAACCAAACTAAACATAAATATCTGCCATCAAAAAATTAATTGTTTATTGCCTATTCTGATAACTTGCTACAATTGTAGCAATTGATATTTTTAATCAATTATTATAAAATATACGTATAAAACTTTTAGAACGATGTAACAGTTATATCAGTTTTTATAAAACGATCATTTCCATGAACTATAGTTCATAAATAAATAATGATTTCTGAAAATTATATGGTTTCCTAGATTCGGCGAAATTGTTTATCCCTTTTATTTACTTCGACTGCCTTCATAGTATACATAATAACGCCGACAATTCAAAAAGTAGTAGCAATTGTGACAAAAACAAAAACAATAGTTACAATTAGAAAAGTCGTAGTGATAATTATTACAATAACAGATTTAGTTTATTAGTAAATTGTCGATTTTTAGGACCTAAAAGCCGACCGAAGGACCGAAATTATTTTTTTTGCGGAAAATATGACGAAAGTGCTAGAAAAACATCTGTTGTATTTAATGAGAGACATCCAGACGAACTTGTCGATCATAAGTATATGTTAATGCTAGTCCAAAAAATTTTGGAACCAGGTTCTGTCTTGAATAAGAAGCGTGAGGAGAAAGGTCTAGACGAATACACACAGACAGAAGTAATTGAACATTTTCTATCGTAACCTGTTAATGCAGGACCAAATTGTTTTTTGGTTGTGTGTTAACCCTGTACTGCATGATTTTTTTATTTTTTATAAAAAAATCTATGATTAAAAACTTGACTTCAAGATTACGATAAAAATATAAGAAAAATCCTACTTGGTTGATTTTTTGTATTTTTTTTATTTTTTTTTTGTCATATATGGCACACTATGCATTAAAACAAGATTCAACAAGTAAAATTAATAAAAAAATGTTTATTACTTTCTAATTATAATAATTATTCAGTGTGAAAGTTGTAAAAATAATTTCTATCTTTGTTTAAGCAAAGAAAAACATTACACTTCTCGCATTTTATAAAGCCTTTTTAACCACAGGGATATTTGCATCTTTGCCTTTCACTACACCATAATGGAAGATGACCATATCCACCTGTTCATACATCTTGCATTGGAATATCGGTTGCTGGACCCCTTCTTTTCGTGTTTTGTAAATTTTCCATAGCTCCACACGGACGACTCCTTTTTGTAGTAAAACCAGCTTTATTAACTTTGCATAAAAACTCTGCTACTGACATTTTGAAATCTGCCAGAGCTAAATTATTATACTCATTGCCACTTATTCTCCAAATAATCCACGCATTGACAGTCATCAAATCAATAATATGGAAAAATATACGCATGTACCATTTTTGGATCTAAGTTTGATCCTATAGCAGATCTAATCCCCCCATATACTTGTTGTAGATCGTTACAGCTTTTGGACATGGAACCATTATATGTGTCTAATCCTTTTACGAAAACCGTTTAACTTCAACTGTTATATTGCATATTCCCAGCATATGTTGATAAAATGTTTACTAATTTGTTGTCATACCATGTCATCATCATCATATAACGTGGGTCCTACGGCGATTGCCGCTTCCCGCATTTTAGCCTCCATCTTTTCCTATCTCTCCAATCTCCCTCTTCTAAGCCTCCAGATTGCATTGTTTTTGTAATTTCTTTTCTTAAGGAATTTGGTGGTCTTCCCCTTTTCCTTCTTTCTGGCGGAACATACATTAAGGCTTTCTTTGGCCACCGCTCCTTCTTCATTCTCATCACGTGACCATACCATTGTAATTGCCTTCCTTGTATTCTATCTGAAAGAGTATCTCTAATTCCTGTACGGTTTCGTATTTCCTCATTCCTGATTCTTTCCATTCTCGATACTCGACATGACCTTCTAAGATAATCCATTTCCACAACGTCTACTTTATCTCGTTCATTCTTTGTCATTGTCCAACATTCGGCATCATATGTGGTAATTGGTTCTACAATTGCTCTGTATACGCGAAGTTTGGTATGCATCTTTATTTTATTAGACCACAGTAATGAATTCAGTATTCGGATGCATTTTTTCCCTTGGGTTATTCGGTTTTGTACATCTATCTTAACTCTGCCATCTGCTGATATGATGCTTCCTAGATATTTATACTGGTTGCAGCCTTTTATGACTGCGTTTTCAAGCCTCAGATCTGTGGTATTTCCTCCAATTTTTAAATATTCTGTTTTGCTTATGTTTACAGTATGTTGGCATATTCCTCAAATAATTTTCGATTCATATAATTTATATCTTCCTCATCGGTTGCAACCACCACCTGATCATCTGAAAACAACAATGTATACAGAGTTTCTTGTCCCACTTCGATGCCCATAAATCTACATTTATTTCTCCAATTCCTCAATGCTTCTTGGACGTATATTTTAAAGAGTGTCGGTGACAAACAGCATCCTTGTTTTAGGCCTTTAGTGACTTTAAATTCATTTGAGGTTCTGGTTCCAATTTTTACACAACTAACTGCATTTTCGTACAATTTATATATCGCTCGGATATACGTCGAATCCAATCCGGACCTTTCGAGGACCTCAAACATTTTCTTTAACGGGACACTATCATATTATGCTTTCTCAAGGTCTATAAATACCAAATGGGTCTCTCTACTTCTTTCGACACGCTTTTCAATTATTTGTCGTAGGATAAATATATTATCAAGGCAGGATCTCCCGGTACGAAAGTCGCTTTGTTCTTCAATATCTTGTATCTGTCTTTCAGCCCTCTTCTTTAATATTCTGCCGTACAACCGGCCCACAGAGCTCGTCACACTAATACCTCTATAATTGGAACAGTCTCTTTTATTCCCTCTCTTATATATGGAGCTTATATAAGATTTATTCCAATCTTTAGGAATTAACCATGTAACAACAGATATTTTTGTACCATCAGTTGTGGCGACTTTCTCTACCATATCTCCTCTGCCATTCTTTTTTAACTCAGAATCTTTTGCACTCTGTTTATTATAACTGTTCTTAGTGGTAACATATCCTGTTTCGTTAGATAAATTTGCAATGGGAAGCTGTTGGACCAATTATCAAAAAATATTTTGTGATTTATAAGTCTTGGTACTGTTTGTGTTAGCAGAAGAACCACATTTGAACTGACCCCTAAACCAGGAAAACCATCGGGTACAACATTAGTTTGGCTTCCTACACAAATTTCATAATCGTAGGAAAATTTACTGACACCACTAAGAACAAACGCGTTATATCCCCATTTGTGGGGTTTTTGCGGCTTATATTGTTTTATAGAAGAAGGCACCTTTTTTGGAATGATCTGCTCATCTATGGGTAAAAATTCCTCTTTCGGAACTTTGAGTAACTGATTCCTTAGTTTATTTAGCAGCAGTTAAATTTTAAAAAGTATATCATGACCACGATTACCGGCAGCAATAGCATCGTTATTGGTCGTAAAATATAAAAAACGTTTTATTTCTTCCCATTTATTACATGACATAAAATCTGAGATCAATCGATGATTCAGGCTGGAGTTCCAATAACTTCTAGCGTTTTTTCAAGTGCACTATTGACAGTATAGGTTCCTAAGAACTGTTCTAGCTCATTTTCAGAAAGTTATAAAGGTTTTTGAGGTCTTTTTTCCACTGAATATAATATAGTTTGATAAACTATATCTTTGATCATCTCATTTGATAAAAAAAATTTAAAAAATACGTAAGGGGAATCCGCTTGTTGCAACTAAGGTAGCAGGTCAATAGAACCGAGAAATCTTATATATCATCGTCTGATGTTACCAAATTTCCTTCGTTTCAAGTTGGATGATTTTTATTTCTATTCTTTATTAGATTACGTCGTAATTCGTCCAAAGAAATACCATCTTCGCTATCCGAACTGCTTTCTAAATCCGTTTCTGGGATAATAATATCTGATTCATTATTATCTATTATATCATCTTCGTAATCTGACTCTGGGGCTAATATAATAGGGGAAATATCATCATCTGATAGCCCTTCGTCTTCACTACCATCTGGTATGTCCAGTACCACAAGAGTTTCACCATAAAATATTTTTGGATCCATTATCTAAATAAAAAAATAATAAAAATACTAGTTCAGAACGCATATTCTGCCATATATGAAAGAGAGTTTTGCACGTCAGTGCATATTGTGGCATATATGGCATAAGTATATTTTTGATAAAAAAATACCAAAATATAAAGAAATGCATGAAAATACTTACAGCAATTCTTTCTTGTGGGTCTATCCTTGATATATTTGATGGGCTATATTTTTTGTACAAAAATATTCAGTAGAAATTTCGATAATTGAATATCAAATTGCACAACTCTTATGAACAGCTGTCAGACTGCGGTCATTTGCAAATTTTCATAAAAGTTCACTTTGATACATTGAGATGGCGCTTTATTACCGGTTATATGAAATATGTGCTCTATATGGACATGTCATGCATAAATACTTTAAAATAAGATTCGATCTCTAACGGTTAGGTCTAAAACTAAGTATTGTGCCATATATGACCCACTATGCGGTAAGGGGTTAAGTATGTCGCATTATCAAAACTATTAAAACCTCATATCAACTTTCTATTATTTAGAATTCTGCTTATATCAACTTGTCTACGATACTATAAATATAAACAATTTTTCGTAATTTTTAAATTAATTCATCATCAAAAACCAAATTGATTTATTCAGAGATTGGCCTAAAATTCCTTAAGACATCTGCATGTTGTATTATTTTATTCCACGAAAAGAAGACGAAATGCTTCAGCGCGTAACACGAAATGAAGCACTGATATCTGAAATCAAAACAATTTCGTAAATTATAAGGCAAACGAAATGAAATTACATACTGCCTGTGCAATGTGCAGGTTTTTGAAATTATTCACACACAAACAAAGAAGTGAAACAATGTTTCTGCGAACTTAACCCTATATTAAAATTTTGATGCAAAGTAATAACCACTCAGCTTTTTGTTGAGGGTATATCGTATTTAAATTTCAGAGCAAAGATAAAAATTTTAATTTAAGTAATCGATTTTAATAACTAAATTGTAACTAAAGACTTGTAGTTTTCGTTAAACTGTTGACCTATATTCTGTTTTGACATTTTCTTAGTTCATAAATATTGAACTTTATTTGTTAATAAGAGAGGGAGCCAATAATAGCATTAACCAGTAGTCATTCCTTAGGCGTAAGTGTACAATTTATTGTGTTAATTTTTTTCGACTAACATAAGTCTATTATAAGATAAAGAAGGTCAAATTGTTGGGGTTTGGGTCTTAGAGATAACAAAGATTGGCGAGGTCTTTGCTAAACTAAAACTCCTGCAGTTCTTTTAACAGAACATCCCAACAAAACCTACCCACACGTCCACATTCGTGGGCTCTGGGCAATGCATACAATGGGAACTAAGGGAAGGAGATGTATTTAAATGGCTCAAATGAGTTTTTATTGTCCATATTATTTTGTCCTAGTTCACCACTTGTTTTGCCACACACCAGTTTTCCCCAAGAATCATAAGTCATTGTATCGAATCCAATCTGCTGCCACGTGTCTAGTGATATCAGTTTTGTTGTAGACTTATTAAAGTGCACCCTAAAAAGTTCCTTGTGTGTCTCTTGATCATTCTGAGTGTATTCACCTGACTCCTTTTGAAGCGAGGGAATACTTATTTGTCACTCCTTTGAGAGAACTTTATGGAACCTTCACATTTTTGTAGTCTGTTCTATATCCTCTTCACGATTTTCTTTTTGCCCTTTTCAGTTACTTATTATATTCAGTCGTAGCTTTGCGATAATTGTCCCACTCACCTGATCTTTTGAATAAGGTGACCACTAAGAATAATCAAAGAGAGGAAAATGCAATACTTGGGTCATGTGCTGAGAGGCGAAAGATATGAATTACTTCAAGTTATACTGGAAGGAAAAGTACAGGGCAAAAGATCAGTAGGAAGACGCCAGAACTCGTGGCTGAAAGACCTGAGGAGATGGTTCGACCGCTCATCCGCAGAGATCTTTCGCGCAGCAGTTTCCAGAACTACAATTGTCATTTGGATCGCCAACCTTCGAAAGGAGACGGCGCAATGAGAAGAAGACCTGATCTTTTGGTGAAATTAACTTTCCACTGACATTAAATTTCCAATGGAAACTTTAACTAAAATGACGAAGCAAAAAATGGACATAGAGCATCATAGTGCTCTCTGAAACCAAAAAGAAAGGCCAAGGAAATGAACAGATTAAAGACTACATTCATATATGGTCAGGAGTAGAGAAACATGTTCACGCTAAATCAGGGGTCTCAATTCTTATAAAAAAATCGTTAAACAAATATATATATATATATATATATATATATATATATATATATATATATATATATATATATATATATAAAGACTATGCATACATCTCTGCAAAAAATTCCGACAATAACTGTTACATTGTACGGCATCGCAACAATAGTTGTTGGAGTCTATGCGCCAACAGACGATTCAAATCAACAAGTTAAAGATTCCTTTTATGAAGAGTTATCAAACATTTGTGATAAAATAAAAAGTCATCAAGAAATAATACTGTTAGGAGACCTAAATGCCAGAGTGGGTTCTCAAATAGACGATGACGTGGTGGGACGGCACGGAGAACTATTTAAAAATGGTCCAGGGGACAGCTTAATTGAGTTCTGTCAACTTTTTGGTTTAAAAATAATGAATACCCAATTCCAACATAAAGATATTCATATATACACTTGGGAACGGCCTTCACTTCAACAGAAGTCGATCATAGACTATATAATAATGAGACGTAAATCAAAATTTAAGTGCCAAGATTGCAGAGTAAAAAGAGGATCTAACTGTGGGAGAGATCACTACTTTCTTTTAGCTAATCTTTTCTGCCCCTTTAAAAAATACTACAAACAGAACACCGAATGGTAGAGTAAACAATACTACACAGTACAAAACCGCGAGTACTACACAGTACATACAGAATCAGCAACTGTAGTCGTCTCTCTGACCGTTCCCGTTGTTTGAGTTGTCTTTTTGTCCCGCTGTCCATATATGTTCCCACGAGTTGAGACGAAATACTGTGGCAGTGCTTAAGGTAAAAATTTCTTCCCTGTGCCATGCATCCCCTGGACATAATGGTGTTACACCTTGGGATTGGAGAGAGCAGTAGTTTAAGAACAAATATAACCGTTCAAAGAGTCAGTGGTGATGCAGCTGTCTGTGATTTGCCCATTGGCCGTGATTAATGTTAGTGTTTGTGTGTTTATATGTGTATATGTATGTGTATGTCTGTGTTTGTATGTATGTGTGTATATATTTGTGTTTGTATGTATTTGTGTGTCTGTGCTATGTTCAACTGACAAATCTGCAGTAACTACATAGCTGTGGCACCTTGCCATGTTCTCAGTTGATCCGTGGGTGTTTATTTGGTTATACCTTATTCACATCTGTCTTATTTTTACATAGGGCGTCCCCTATCAGCCATTGGGGCTATCAGTACTCTACTAGTAGCAATTCGTATTTTAGCATTTAAGTTACCTTTCCTTAGACCTGACGATGCATAGTAAATTGTAGTATTTAAAACCGGTGATGCAAGGTAGAATAAATTTATTGTGAGTAAGTCTATTATTTATTTTTTACCTTAATTGAAATGGACTCACACGTGCAACCCATTCATCATAATATATTATATATAATATATATATATATATATATATATATATATATATATATATATATATATATATATATATATATATATATATATATATATATATACAGTAGACTCCCTCTATAACGAGAACTGAAATGGCAGACTAATTACCTCGTTATAAGCGGATCTCGTTATATCCAACAACAATAATATTGTGCATACATATGAATATGTAGTTTTCTAAAACATTAACTTTCTATAGTAAAGCCATTCGGAGCAATATAAGATGCTAATAAATATTGTTTGAATGGCGTTTTTAAAACAAAGTTGTTTACTTTTATTATCAATGAAATGCATTAAAACAAAAAAGAGTTGTTTACTTTTACTGTCAATGATATATGTTAAAACAAAAAAATCTGTATTCTGTAAATATGTATAAAGCGTATAAAGTTATTTTGTCATTTTTGACCGCTTTAAATTGTCCAGTATTCTATCTATCATATTTTCTAAAGATGTGAAACAGTTTTATGCTTCTTCATTTGCGTTTTGTCCTTGGATAAAGTTTCTGACAACCTTTAAAACACTTTCCACATCTGGTCTATTAGGACCCATATTATTAGGTGTGAATGGTCAACCCAATACAATGACACTTGTGAATCATAAATTTTACATTTCCGACTAAGAATCATAAATTGTAAGAAGTTTATTGCGGGCGGCCCGCAGTTAAAAAGGGTATTTATTTATAGCTACGGCCTGGCCAAAACGTAAAAAACACGTTTTGCAATCTTATTTTCTCTCGTTATAAGCAAATTTACCTCGCTATAAAGGGTTATAGTTCAATAGAAATTTCACGGGACATCTAATGTACCTCGTTATAAGCGAAACCTCGTAATAACCGTTTCTTTATAAAGGGAGTATACTGTATATATATATATATATATATATATACATATATGTATATATATATATATATATATATATATATATATATATATATATAATTTTAATAATAATATATGTAGGTCATTATGGTAGCGGAGAGATTTTGGTCCAAATTTGGAGAAAAAAAGAAAGGATACTTGCTACTTCATCCTTTATTGAAAACGTTTCGTATATCAATCCATACACATCATCAGTTCATCTAAAATTAGTTGGGATGAACCCGTAGAGAAAATTACAAGAGATTTTTTTTACAAAGATATGCAGCTTTATAAGCTGCATGGAAGACGGAAGTGAAACAAAAGTTCAACTTACGAACCATAAAAATTAAAACGTTGAAACTTTTGCTTCACTTCCATCTTTTTTAAGCTGCATATCTTTTTAATGTAGATCTTTTGCAATTTTCTTCGTGGATGTATATTCATTTAACTAATTTTAGATGAACTGATAATGTGTGTGGATTCTTATATTACTACCGCAGTAATGCATTGGTTTGTGATCAGTGTAGTAGTGTCTGGGGGCTCGGGAGACTGAGACCTCGAAAGCATCTGAAGAAGACATCAAAGAAAATGTCGAAAGCTCGGCGCAACGTTATTTGGAGGACATCATACAATTTCGAATTGTATTAAGCTTAGGGAAAACTTAATTTGAAAGACTGAGATGAGTCATGTAAACTGTACGGAATCTCCGAAACCAGCAAGAATCACAAATTAACAACACTCAAAAGTGGCTCAAGAAGTGACCAAAAATACGATATATGAACAAAGTACATGAGGATATCTGAGAACTCGAGATTAGAAACTGGACAGCTAGAAATAGGAATGCATCAAGACGATTAATTAAACAGGCAAAGACCCACCCTGTGGAAAGAAAGAAACGGGGACACAAGATCATATAGATCGCAGTATAACTTCTCAGTGTATGTGTGAAAGAGGGAAAACATTTCAGCTAATCAGAGCATTAACTATTAACATTTTTCGAATTCTGAAGTTCCAGGTGGATGGGAAACATTTCTAGAACCGTTGAAGTCTGAAAAATTCTGTAATAAATTTTTCTAATTGTTGAATTTTTTCTAAGAGCGCAACCGTTTGCGGGTTAATCCATAATCTTTGAATAAGTAAAATAAACTATTAGCAAAAACAAAAAAGAACTAATCCTACTCCATAACAACGTTAATGACGATAGTAATGACATGTATAAAAATATATCAATGTATATCCTTTTTATTGATTAGATAACTCCAATTAAATATCCATCAATATCTTTTATGCAAAAATTAAACATATGTCACTTTTTCATCGAAATATATATACAACATAATTAGTTTTAGGAATTTTGCATCGATGCGAATATATTAAAGCAAATAAACCTAATGTAGTCAAAATAATTATGCTTTTCCTTTTAGTTTTTAACACAAATGCTATTTTTAAACCATTATGTTCA
Organism: Diabrotica undecimpunctata; assembly: GCF_040954645.1. NCBI lineage: Eukaryota > Metazoa > Arthropoda > Insecta > Coleoptera > Chrysomelidae > Diabrotica > Diabrotica undecimpunctata. Next base: position 22,371,155 of record NC_092809.1, read on the forward strand.
ATATCGGGAAATTCCGAGAAACAATTTTTGTATCAGATCACGGGAGACCCTTTTTTATTTAATTTTAATTGTAGTGATTAAATAGCAGAAAGTTTTACGTGCAGGTAGGCAGGTTTTTTTTTAAATCTCATTATAGTTTATGCTTTCAACAACGTATACTAATAGACAAGGCGAAAAGCTCGGGTTCGTTCGGAAAAATATTCCCATGAGATTTTTGTGCATAATCGCTTTCATACGATAAGTCCCCAAATAAGGTTCAAGAGCTCGCCCAGGCGAAAAGTTGTAACAATCAATTTTTTCGACCCGGACAATTTTTTTTGAATTGTTTGGATCATTCTAAACAAAATAAGTCTCTTGTAGTTTTTCTGTAAATTCGGCCGTTTTCGAGTTATAAATAATTTAAAACTGAGAAAAACACAAAATTACTATTTTCAAGGTTCAAAAACACAAGTAAAAACATTATTTTTTAATTCACCAAGGGCCTAAATTCAACTTCAAAACTTGTTCTATCATTTCCCGATAAGTAATTTGGGCCTATTTCATTTTAAGTCATTGTTAATGAAGTGCTTATAACAGGGCGGGTGCTCCGGCTGCGGCGTATATAAGAGAGAGAAACAAGATCTAGGGCACACATTTTTGTAGGTTTACATTCTCATTGTACAGAGCGCCCGATCTGCCAAACGCGTTTCATCATCAATTAAAAAACAATGGTTTACTAGTTATTTATGCACCAAGTGTGATACTAAGATAATTATGCCCGGAGAGCAACATAATCCAGCCAGAGGGCCTCTGGCCCGAGGGATGGATGGTGTTCGATGAACGTAATCATCCAGTAACACCAGTGATTTTTAGAAATAGCTTTAAAGTGTGGCTCATTAAGCTGATTTTTTTCAATTACGGAAGCATATTTTACGGATCAGCCAGTAATGTATTGCTAAATAAAATTAACGTAATACACAATTCAACTCTACGTACATGTTTAGGTGCAATGAAGTCCACACCAATTCAACCCTTGTATTTGGAAGCCTTGGAACCGCCTTTAAATATCAGACGAAACTTCCTGACCGAAAAATTTCTGGTAAAGACATATATAAAAAATCAATTGTTATACACAAAGCTCATCATTCTGAATTGCTATGATTTGTCTACTAAATACTGGGAAAAAAAGAAATCGCCTTTAGTCTGCGAAGCTCTGCAACATAATATGGAAGCATTAAAAGAGATAGATAAAGCTACGTATACACTTCAAAACATCTCATATGCAACATATCATGGTTCAAATGCAGATATCATGGTACCAAAATATAGTGACAATATACACATAAATAGAAAGATTATTCACTCAATATTATCAGAATTCGAAAACTCCGTCGGTATATATACCGATGCCTCCAAATCATCACACGGCACTGGGTGCGCTTTTTTTATCCCATTGGAACGAATAGAACGCACATTTAAGTTGAACTCCCAGATCTCTATTTTTACAGCAGAAGCTCTTGCAATATATGAGGCCTTACTTTATGCAACAGAAAGTAACTCGGACCATATAGTGATATTATCAGATTCTTTATCAGTTTTGACCTCTATTGGGAACCTGGGATTGCCAAATACGTACAGTTGCCATTATATTTACAAAATTAAGGATATCAAACAAAAGTTAGTAACAAGGGGCAAACATGTACTTTTTGTTTGGATTAAAGCACATATAGGTTTGGAAAATAATGAACATGTAGACCAATTAGCAAGAGAAAGTATTATGTCTGGTAGAGAAACTTCGTATAAAATCACGGGTTGCGACTTTCTGGCTTCCTTAAAATTAAGATTATACCAAAGGTGGGATAATATAAGGAAGGAATATTCCATTGCTGGCCCAAATAGATACACTTCTCTTCAAACAGATATTCCTAAAACTCCTTGGTATAAGTTTTTTAATGTACCTAGAAAATATGTTACCACGATCATAAGACTGAGATTTGGACATGCTTGTTACCCCAAACATTTATTTAAACTTAAGGTTTTAGATAATGACCAATGTGAATTTTGTACAGAAGAAGGTAACCTAGATCATATATTTTTCAGTTGCCCCAGAAATACTATAATTTCATCCAGATTAATAAATAATTTACATAAACACAATATATTAGCCCCTTGGAACCTTCAGTACCTATTATCATTAGACTCGAGAGCAGTGTATGATTTCTTAGTTATGTTTTTAAAAGATAGTAAAATAACCATGTAAATAATTATACATTAGTTAATAACATAACCTTTGTTTTTAACCCAATTGTTTAAATTCCTTTCTTACCGTGACCTAGTGTTGTATGTTAAAAAAAAATGCCTTGATGGGCCCCTAAAAGTCTATGCCAAAAAAAAACTGATTTTCTTTGGTAGAGCAATAAACGTTGACTCAGCCATGATCTTGGGAATACTCCGTTTAGATACACGTAATTAAATATTTTTGTTAGTCGTTAAGTACCGTCTGTGCTAAATAGCCTTATGAGTTCAGGATATGCATTGTCAGGTCCAGGAGGTCTGCCATCTTTTAGTTGTAATATTGCTTTTTCCCCATCATCTCATGTGATTGGTAAGTGGTCATTACATATGTACAGAAGCTATTTTCTTGTGGCATTTTAAAGTAATTACTATTTTACTGGGAATAAGCCACAATTGAAGGTTAAAATAAGTTTATTACATATGTAGGACGGAGGTTTTTTGGACCTATTAAAATCAAAGAATTCTTGTCAGTATTTGGTCCATATGCATTTTTCTTGATTTTTATCTGTGATGATATTCCCCTGTTGATCTTGCAGCTTACTAGCTGTGTTGGATTTTTGAAGACTAGCTGTTTGTTTTACCTTTTTATGCATATTAAATGTATCGTGTTTTTGTTCCAACAACTCTCTCTTTAAACTGTGTTTTTAACCAATTTTCTTTGGTTCGTATTTCGGTTTTTATTTGTATCTGAATATTTTTGTGCATTCTTCTGTTGTTCTTTGATTTTCTTCTTTCTTTCATGAGTTGCAGTATATTGTCATTCATCCAAATTTTCCTCTTCTCTTTATTTTCTGTTAGATGTTCTTCTCTGGTCTTGTTAAAGGCTTCATTTATATTTTGGATTGATTCTTCTGGATGATATGTTTGCTCCATGTTACTTCGCTTGTCTGAAAGAATCCGTACGACTGTCGCTTTTGTTTCCTTATCTTTTAGTCATCTCATATCATATTTTTTGTTAATATTCTTTTTTGTCTTCTTCTTCTTCCTACTTTATAAATGGGCAAAATGCCTGTTTTACTTCGGTTTTTAGCCTCAATTGACGTTGTCTGACCATCTTTTTTCTCGGTCGTCCCAATGATCTTCTTTCATTTGGCGATTTGTCTCTTGATATTTGTACTATTCTATTTTCTGTCATTCTTTCGATGCGTTGATTCCATTCCACTTTCCTTCTTTTGGTCCACGCGTTTATTTCCTCTATACCACATCTCGCTCGTATTTCCTCACTTCTTACTCTGTCTCTTAGAGTTTGGTTTGTTATTTTTCGTAAGACTTTCATTTTTGTTGTTTCCAGTAGTCTTTGTATTTTCGCCGTATCTGCTCTTGTTTCCGCTGTGTACGTCATTATCGGTCTTATTGTTGATTTATATATCCTGGTTTTCGTTTCCGTTGTGAGGTATTTGTTTCTCCAGATTGTGTTGTTGAGACATCCTGCTGCTCTGTTTGCCATGTTTACTTGTTTTTGTACTTCTTCTACTTCTTCTTCTTCTACTTTTCTGTAGCTTGACAGTTTTATTCCCAAGTATTCAGTTTCCATCACTTGTTCTATTATTTTGTTATTTACGACTAGTTTACATCTTCTCGGTTCCGCTGATATCACTATCGCTTTAGTTTTCTCTGTTGAGATCTCCATGTTGTATATGAGCGCCGTATCTTGGAATTCTTTAATTAATCTTTGTAGGTCATCTTCATTTTCGGCTGTTATTATGGCGTCGTCGGCGTAGCATATTATCCTTATTTCTTTTCTCCCATTCTATATCCTCTTCTTTTTTTAACTTTCTTTATGATTTCATCCATTATCAGATTAAATATTAATGGGCTCAGCGAATCTACTTGTCTAATGCCAGTTTCATATTTGATAGGTTGCGATAAATTTCCTTTACAGCTTACCATAGCTATGTTATCTTTATATATATTCTCAATGGTTTTTACTAAATCCAGTGATATTCCCTTTTCATATAATAAATGTATCGCGTCCCGAATTCTCACTCTTCTTCAAATCTATGAGACACATATATGCTAGTTTGTTGTATTCCGGTGACTTTTCTTTTATTTGTCTTATTACAAAAACTGCATCCGTGCATGATCTTCCTGTCCGAAATCCTTGCTATTCCTCTTGCAGAGATATTCGTTCGTTTATTTTTGTCGCTATTATTCTTGTTGTCAATTTGAGTGTTGTATTTAATAGATTTATTGCTCGATAATTATTGGGGCCTTTCTTATCTCCTTTTTTGAAGAACATCACCATGATCGCTCTCCTCCATTCATCTGGTATTCTGTTCGTGGTGATTATTTTATTAATAAGAAGTTGCAGTTGTTGTACAAGATGATCACCTCCATATTTTAAGAGTTCATTTGGTATTTGATCTTCTCCTGGTGACTTTCTGTTTTTTAATTTATTTATTACTTCTTTCACATCGTTTTGGGAGATTTCGGTCTTTTCCTTAGTTATTATATTTGGCGTTTCTGGTAAAGGTTCTTCGTTTTGTTTTTTAAACATTTCTGTCAGGAAGGCCACCCATGTATCCTCTTGTATGTGTTCTATTTCAACTAGTTCTTTCATTTCGCTTCTTTGTTGTCTTATGAAGCGCCATACTTGTTCTATTTTTAAATCTAAACCTAAATTTACCAATAACATGAATATGATCTGTTGATGCGTCAGATCCGAGGTAATTTTTAACTGATAGGCGTCCATTACGATACCTATCTCTTGTTCACCATTATGTAATCAATTTGATTCCTTATTATGTTTCCTGGTTTATCTTGCGGAGAGACCCAAGTATACAAACGTCTTGGTGGTAGTTTTATGAACGTATTTAGTATTGAATTTACTGTTTAACATGTTTAAAAGCGCTCATTTCCTCATTAACTGTTAGAACTCTTGTAGAAGTAAGTTTTTTCAAAGGATATCCCATTCAATTTGTAAACACACTGTAGGTACAAGAGCATTTTATAAATATGGATATTATGTTTTTCCCATTTCACAAAACGAATTCCTAAATATAGGTGGATTTGTTTTTTATCTCTTTTACGCGTATCATTCATTCATTTAATTAAATTTCCCTGGAGTTCTGCGTGGAATTTCTTCAAAATTAATTCAAGGAAAGAAATAATATTTAAATTTCTCTATTATTCTGTTAATATTAATGAGAGAAGTAGGAGATATTAAACCAAATAAAACAAATACAAAAATGTATAAATGAATGTTAAATAATTTAAAATCTAATAGTATCTAAATTAGTCTATATATACATATTTAGAGAGGCATTCTAATAAATGGAAATCGATAGAAGATAGAGTAGCTTATCAGAATCTCATAACTTCAGAACTGAAAGAAGTAGAACATCTAAATGAAAATGCATTAGATATAGAGGTGACAAACATGCGAATAAATAGTGCGTTTCGAAACGCTCATAGAAAATATAAGGAAAAAGGAAAAAAACAAAATAGATAAACTCACTCAAGCTACTAAAGATCTTATAAACAAAAGAAGAGAATTGAAAGTCAAATACACAGATAATTTTATAACACTTAGACAGTTAAACAAAGATATCACAAAATCCGTTCGAAACGATGTCAGAAATTACAACACTGATTACATAACTCAATCCATTGATAAAAATAAAAGTTTAAAAGTTCTGCGCCGACAAATGACTGAAGGATCGAAAAATATTTGTAAACTTGTAAATAAAAAAGGAGAAACTACAACAAATAAAGAAGATATTTTAAAAATTGCTCAAGATTTTTACTCAGAATTGTATAAGCGAGAAGAACTTCCTGATCCTGATCAAAATCAAATACCAAAAGTTCAAAATATAGGCTCAGAAGACGTCCCAGATATCACAACAGAGGAATTAAAATCAACTCTCTCGGAGATGAAAAACAATAAATCACCTGGAGAAGATGGGATAGTCATTGAACAAATCAAAGAAGGAGGAGGAACGTTAGTAAATGTGTTGAAAAAGATGTTCAATACTTGTTTGACAAGAGGAGTAACCCCCTCCCAGTGGCATAATGCAATAATAGCCATAATGCACAAAAAAGGTGACATTTCAGACCTAAAGAACTACAGACCTATTAGTTTGCTCTCCCATACATACAAACTATTCATGAAGATAATAACAAAACGGCTTGTGAACAAACTGGATAGTTACCAACCTTGTGAACAGGCTGGGTTCCGCTCCAGATACGGAACAAATGATCATCTACAAGTTATAAAAACGCTAATAGAAAAGTGTACAGAGTATAACAAGCTTATCATTCTTATATACGTAGATTATGAAAAGGCGTTTGATACTATAGATCATCATAAAATGCTTCGAGCATTGGCTGACTGCCGCATTGACTACCGATATATCGCATTGATTAAAAGTATTTACGAAACTGGTACAGCTTGTGTCCGCCTTCATGAAGATACCAAGAAGTTTCGAATAGAACGTGGAATTAGACAGGGTGATACTATCTCCCCTAAATTGTTTACAGCTGTTCTACAAAAATGCTGCACAAGCTCTATAAAGTGTCAAAAACAATTGGTCTTAAAATTAACACCTCAAAGACAAAATTTATGACCAACCTTGTAGTCAACGGTAAAATTCTGATGGAGAGCCATAGCATCGATCAAGTAATAGCTTACAAATATCTAGGGCATGAGATTCGCTTAGGCCGAGATAATCAGACAACTGAAATACAAAGAAGGATAGGTCTCACATAGGCTGCCTTTGGTAGATTGAATAATATTTTAAAGTCTGTTATCCCAGTTTGTTTAAAAAGAAAGGTTTTTAACCAGTGCGTTTTACCGGTTCTTACATATGGTGCAGAAACACTGACTCTGACAAAAAGAACAATAGATAAAATAAGAGTTACACAACGCGCTATGGAAAGATTAATATTAGGTATTACCATCAGAGATAAAGTACCAAACCTAGAAATAAGAAGAAGAACAGGAGTCACAGATGCAGTTGAAAAAATAGCCATGGCTAAATGGGCTTGGGCCGATTGTTGCAAGATTAACGGATGATAGATGGACCAGAAAGAGTCTGGAATGGCAACCAAGGCAAGAGGCATATCGAAGCAGAGGACGACCACCGACTAGATGGACGGATGATATCAAGCGCATCACCACAAACTGGATGCAAGAAGCACAAGATAGAAATAGGCGGAAAATTTTACGGGAGGCCTACGTTCAGCAGTGGACAAATATAGGCTAATTGATGATATATATATATATATATATATATATATATATATATATATATATATATATAAATCAATAATATCTAAATTATTCTAATTTTAATAATTCATTATCAAAAAAAAAATCAAATGAAAATTTCAAGATAAAAAAGTCTATATTTTAATACACAGACTGTACAAAAATAGGCCTTCTTTGACCTTTCAAGCACAAGTTATTTTTTTTAAATATTGTTCTATTTATTTTTATTGACGATAATAATTGGTAACGTTTGATAACAAATAATTAAAAATCAGTTTAAACGCTGCTAGTTTTATTATACCAATTTTCGTAATGGATTATTGCAAATAATAGATTACGATAGAATATTGCAAACAATTGTAAATGTGCATATTACAAGTAGTGTCTTTACAAGTATTTCAAAGAAGAAAAGTTATCTGTGGATGAGAAAGTATCGTCATAAATTGACATATATTCGATATACCATGTTGCTAGGGATACAAAAAATCAGAAGATGGCAAAAAGTCGCCAGAAACCGAAAAGAATGGTGACGAATCTTAGAGCAGGCCACGATCCACAGAGGATTGTCGAGCTAAAGATAATGATGATGATAATGTTGCTATTATAGTGTAAAGAAAAACATTTCTTTCTTTATAACACGTTAGTACTGAAACGATTGATAGGTGGAGATGGATCTCAATACGAGTAGTCAGGCGTCACTAGAAATATCAGACTGGTTGACGTAGTAGGTAGTCATAATTAGTGACAATTTGATGAGTAAGTCATAATGTCAAACATGTTAATGTTAGCCGGACAGCGAGAAATCATAATAATTAATAACAATAATAATGCCAATAACCAATGGCTCCTGGGAGTTTTTATCGGTTCCTGTATTAGGTGCGGCCCACTGTGAATGGAAAATGCTCTCTGAGTATTCCTAGCACCGATACCAAGAGAGTAGTGGGTATACTTTCTGTGAAACAAAAAGTGAAACCTGGCAGTAGGTATAAAATACACACGCATGAAAAAGGTGAACAATTATTTATGTTCAAGTTCGCCGCTTAGGAATGGCTAGGGTACGTCTGAAGCAGGCGATAGACAGCATAGCGTGCGGGACGTTGGTGGCATCCTACAACTAGCTACAGTCCAAAAACAATAACCACAAACGAGCCAAACAACAGCAATAATTCCGTTCGCTGAAGGTGTTGCGCTGACACATCAGCGCAGAAAATCGAATGTGGTATTATTCTTGTTTAATTTTACTCCTTCAAGGAGTAAACAAAATCATACGCTTGAAAGTGTGTCAATGGAAACATTTTTTATGTCGGTTTCTGAGACCGATGTTTGCTTTAATGTTCAAAAAATTTATGTTAGTTGCGGAAGGTTAAGGATAGTGTATTGGTTGAAAGTCTGATAGACCAGAATTCTCAACGGAAACTACACTACATCTTCTCGTACAGAATGTGCAGTACGTTTGGAAAACCCAGAGGTGATGATGACTGTATCTCTTGATATAGAGGGAGCACTTGACAACACCTACTACAAGGTAATCACAAGCATGGTCCGTCTAAAAGAAATAGACGAAACAAGCTCTAAATGAATAGACTGCATGCTGAGAAGCCGTATGATATGCAGAACGTTACTAGGAAATACAGGTAGTCAGAGACTGATCGCAGGGAGAAGTCTCATCTCCTCTCATAGAATCTGGTCATCTTAGCCCAGGCAAATTTAATGACACAGTCAGAGACACAGTCAGTGAAACAGGCTCTGATAAAAGTTATATAATAGACTTTATTTGTAGATCATATAACCCACATTTCAAGCAACATGGTACCCCATTTTACATAATCTAATACGTATTTTATAAATAGTAATTACCAAAATGGAATAGAGATTGCGAAAATATCAGCTTTTGGCTTAATATATGTGAAGAATTATTAAATTTATTCCTAGACAACAAAAGAATTCACATAAAGTTAAATAAAAGTCTTTGTGAGACTTTTTTCACGTTGGTTTTTGTACTAATGTTAATTTATATAAAAAACTCTACAAAATTAAAAAAAATGTATTTAAGTTAGATAACAAAAAATATAGCCCAGTCTGGTTAAACAAAAATCATCGATTTCACGGCAAAATGTTTCGCAGATATCCGAAGCTTTTAAGACATAGGTGGGGGTTACTAGATAACGAATAGATAAAAAGATACTCCTATTTTTACCTTGCGTTTTTTTTAAACAATAATTTATGGTCAGAATTTGGTTTTTTATCTATAAGTTTTTTCCCTTATAATTTAAATAAACAATATTTAAACCATTTTTTTATATCAAGAATATCTTTATTTTCCCGTTTTTTCAATTAAAATTGATAAATAATTTACGGAGATATTTGCAAAAAAGCAGTTTTTTTGCACTAATTTATAAATTTAATTAATTTATTTATTAACAAAATAAAATGTTATTAATACATTTCAACATTGAGGAACTACCGTCCTTTAAATTTGTGCGAAATTTCCCCCCGATAGGTCAAATAGTTTAAAAGTTATTAAATTTGTTTTTCCCTGGGACTAATTATTTAAGCCATTGAACTTGCCCTATGAATGATGCTAGACACATTTAACAAATTTCATAGGATTCTTTAAGACTAAATCTATCTCAGAAGTTAAATGAATATTGAGTTTTCATTGAAATTATTTACAAAATAAACGTTTGAAAAAGGGGTATGTTTTTTACTTATAAACAATTGTAATAACTTCTATATTTTTCAAGCTACAGACTTGTACGTACAACCATTCGATAGCTGGTAAAAAAACTCACATTTAACAAAACAAATAAACCTTTTACAAATAATAGGAACGAAGTTAGCGATAATTTTTTTGTTAATTATATCTCCATTGTTTATAAACATTTGCAAAGTAAAATTTGCACAAATTTTGAATGAAAATCTAAACTTTATATTGAATTTTATAGCTATAAAATTCATCCAATTTTTCAAAACTTAAAACCTTTCGAAACGAAGTTACTTTCGAAAGATCGACATAGGAAAGTGGAGGAGAAACTGTTTTAGCTCCTCGCTGCAAAATTTAATATTATGGTTACGGATTTATCATTCAAAAGCTTCAACAGTTCTGTAGGAACTTCATCAGGTCCATTTGCTTTTCCATTTTTAGCGTTTCTTATTGCGTATTTACTTCTTCTTTCAATATGTCTGGCCCAGTTGCATTGATTATCTGAGTTAAGTTGTTTCTATCGTCTTCAAATAGTTCATTCAGGTATTCTGTCCATCTTTTTATTTTATTCTCTAGATCTACAATAAGATTTCCATCTTTGTCTTTAAGTTTACCTATTTGGCATTTCTTTATGCTTCCTGTTATCTCTTTTAATTTTTTGTGCATATTGAACGCATCGTACTTTTTCTCATAGGTTTCCATTTCTTCACATTGTTCTTTAATCCACTCCTCTTTGGCTTCTTTTATTCTCTTTTTTATGTGTTTATTTATTTCTTTCTATTTGTCTGGGTAATTCTTCATCTTTCTTCTTTGTTCCATCAAGTCTAGTATATCTTGTGTCATCCACCCCTTATTATTTGTTGTTGTTTTTGTAAGATGTTTCTTTCCTGCTGTTTGTATAGCTGTATTTATGTACTTTAATTTTTGGTTAACGTTGTTTGTATCATTAATTTGTTGCTGCACTGAACGGAGGTTTTCACTTATTTCTTCTCCTGTTTCTTCTCGTATATTTTTGTTTATAAGTTTATTTTAATCTAGTGCCTTTCTGTGTGGTATATCAGCTCCTGGGTACGTCTTAGTACATTTAACAGCATTATGATACCTCCTTGCTATCATAATGTAGTCTATTTAATTTCTCACTATTTTTTCTTTGGTATGTTGTGGAGATGTCCATGTATATAACCGTCGAGGAGGTAATTTGAAAAAGGTATTTGTTATTACGAAGTCTTCACTTTGACAAAATTGTTATTTAATTGTTAATGTATGGAAAGACTGACGTAATAAGTGAAAACAAACAACCTGCAACAAAAAGGTTCAGACCTGACAGTGAAGTCGAATAAATAAACCAAATTTAAACTTTTAAACCAATGTATGTAAAGAAAATAAAAAAAGTAAAGTTCAATAAACTTTGCAAAATTTAATAAGGCAAGTGATGAAAAAATCGACTTATTTTATCAAAGCAGTAAGGCAGATTAGATTAATATTGTGTATCATATTTGTAAGAAAAATAGAATAAAAATCAATATTGTTAATTATAAAAATACAAACAATTATAATTAATATAAGGAATATAATAATATCATGTGTAAAAAATTACCTGTATTAGTATTATTACATCATTGATATAAAATGAAAAAACATATGTTGATTTTCCGGGATTTTCCGAGGTTTATGGGGGGTGAAAATTATGTCATCATTATTAATACTGCGACAGACTATTCGAGCAAATTAAAAAAAAATAAGTATTTAGGGTGAATTTCAAATGAACTCAATTTTTCCGAGTTTTCCCATATTTTCCGGCCAGTGAAAACTATGTAGTTATTCATATTTCGACGAGCTACCCCAGAATAAAAAAAAAGAGGCTTGCAGCTGCAAAGGAAGCCAAGATAATGTAAATTTTTCCTACGTGTTGCAATTTGAAGTTCCGATGCCGAAAAAAAAGGAGCTGAAACAAATATCCTCTCCACTTTCCTATGTCGATCTTTCGAAAGTACCGTCGTTTCGAAAAATTATATAAATTTTATAGCTATAAGTTTCAATATAAAGTTTAGATTTTCATTCAAAATTTGTGTAAAATTTTACTTCTTAATGTTTATAAACAATGGAGATATGATTTTTTTAAAAACAGTCACTAACTTCGTTTCTATTGGTCATAGAAGATTTTTTATTTTTTAATGTGAGCTTTTTTACCGGTTGTCCAATGGTTGTACGTACAAGTCTGTAGCTTGAAAAATATAGTTATTACAAAAAAAAAAGTTATTACAATTATTTATAAGCAAAAAACATACACCTTTTTCAAACGTTTATTTTGTAAATAATTTCGATGAAAACTCAATATGCATTTAACTTCTCAGATAGTCTAAGTCTTAAAGAATCCTATGAAATTTGCTGAATGTGTCTAGCATCATGCATAGGGCAAGCTCAATAGTTTTAATAATTAGCCTCAGGGATAAACAAATTAAATAACTTATAAAGTATTTGACTGATCGGGGGGAAATTTCGCACAAATCTAAAAGATGGTAATTCCTTGATGTTTAAATGTATTAATACCATTTTATTTTGTTAATAAATATATTAATAAAATTTATAAATTAGTGCAAAAAAACTGCTTTTTTGCAAATATCTCTGTAAATTATTTATCAATTTTAATTAAAAAAACGGGAGAATTAAGATATTCTTGACAAAAAAATGACATAAATATTGTTTATTTAAAATATAAGGGAAAAAATATATAGACAAAAAATCAAATTGTGACCATAAATTATTGCTTAAAAAAAACGCAAGCTAAAACTAGGAGTATCTTTTCATCTATTCATCATCTAATATCCCCTACCTATGTCTTAAAAGCTTCAGATATCTGCGAAACATTTTTCCACCTTTTTTTTTTAACCAGACTGGTCTAATAATATAACACAAAAATTTGATTAGATTGGAGGGAACGGCATATTACCTGTACTGAAAAATATTCGACGCGATACTGCATATCTCTAAAAGTTATCGGAAGTTAGATAATATAGTTCACTTTGTGGAAAAATTCATTAATTTTGTTCCGAGAACTTTTATATTATCGCCTGACGTGGCCATCTACTCCAGGAAACCGCATAAAGTTTTTTAATAGAGTTCCAGGGAATTTAATTTCGTGGTGTTGTTGTCTTTGTGGAGAATAAGACATTTGAATCCATTACAGTGAAGTCGCTAGCGGCATTCCGGAAATTGCATGAAAATCTTTCCTATTTTTGGTAGTTTAATTTTAAAATTTGAGAACTATTTACGTCAGGAATTTCAGTTTTGCAATTTTTTATCGGTTTAGTACAATATACACGGCAAAAAGTATTTTTAGATGACTACTACAATAAATGATCTAAGTATAAAGGTCTACAGAATTGTTATATCGCGATGATGCTTCTTTAGAACAAAGACATTTTACAAATTAATAACATATTTTAATGCTATACACAAGTAAACTATTTTAAAGGATTTATTACACTTGCACCCTTTGATATCAACATCGATTGTCTACAGTTCAGTACATTATCTTAAGGAGCGAGCTTATTAGAGAATTTTAACAAGTCCCAAGTCGTAATCCAATAACTATAGATTCTAGCATAACCTCTCTATAATCTATGACAATAAGATGGAGAGGATGCTGAGAATTCCATGCATATAAAAAGTTACCAATGGTGAGGTACTTGAGTGCATGAGTATACAAAAAGAATTACTCATACTCAAGCATAATCAAAGAGAGAAAAATACAATACTTGGGTCATGTGTTGAGTGGAGAAAGATATTTATTACTCCAAATCATATTGGGAGGTAAAGTGCAGGGCAAAAGATCAGTAGGACGACGCCAGAACTCTTGGCTGAAAGACCTGAGGAGATGGTTTGACCGCTCATCCACAGAAATCTTTCGTGCAGCAGTTTCCAAAGCTACAATCGCCATTTGGATTACCAACCTTCGAATGAAGACGGCGCAATAAGAAGAAGAATCTGTGATAGGCTACTATCTCGCACCAAAAGACGCCATGTTTAGTGTTATCGAGAACTCTCCAATGTTTTGTGGTATTCCAGGAAATGTCCAGTTACTAGGATTATATGGAACATTAGATAATTTCCACTAACCGTTAATAACAAATCCGCTTTGCTATTTTGGAGAGTAATAAATCTTTTTGAAATTATTGGTCCTGTACTTAATTCTCATATGTTTTGCCATCAATTTTTAGATAGCTTTTGATCAGCTCCCAGACGCGAGTGTTTGTAAATTTTAAATCTCAAGACAAGACGATTTCCCACTGAATATAGATAACAGATGTTAATAATGGATACAAAGGTAAATCTTAATATAAAATTTGTAAATATAAATAAGTAACACTAGTATTAGCTCTAGGGAGAACAGCTCCCAAAGGAATGGACGGAGGCATATATGACATCTATATTTAAGAAAGGAGATAGAAAACGATACAAAAACTACAGAGGAATAAGCGTAATATCATCAATAGGAAGATTATATGGAAAGATATTGCGAGAAAAGATAGAGCAAGCGATAAAAGGCAAAATCGGGGAGGATCAAGCAGGCTTCACGGCAGGAAGATCATGCATAGACCACATATACACACTGGAACAACTGTTGGAAAAGAAAAAAGCAAAAAATAGAGATATACATTTGGCATTTGTGGACCTGAGAAAGGCGTATGACTCTGTACCAAGGTCAGAACTATGGGAGGCAATGTACAAATTAGAAATACAGACGGAACTCATAGAAGCTACAAAAGCTCTGTATAAAGAAAATAAAGTGTCCATTAAAATGGAAACAAGAATCATAGGAGAGTTCACCACAACAAAAGGGCTTCTGTAGGGTTGTTCCACATCTCCAACCCTATTCAAAATATACTTAGAGAAAGCTTTGACTACATGGAAAAGAAAATGTGAAGGCATGGGAGTACCGGTACGCAACGAATGCCTATATACGTTAAGCTTTGCAGACGATCAAGTAGTAATGATCAAGACCCTCAGCTACATGATGAAGAAACTACAAGAAGAATATACCAAGGCTGACCTAGATATTAACCTCGCGAAAACAGAGTACCTATCTACAAGTGAAGAAGACATAGAAGATCTACAGATTGATGACAACGTAACAATCAAAGGAAAGGATAAATTCAAATACTTGGGGTTTATAATCACGAAAAAGGCAACAACAGAGGAAGAAATTACACAAAGATTAGGACAAACAAGAACAACAATCCGACAACTTAACTCAGTACGGTGGGATAGACACCTAAATATAAAGACAAAAACACAGATTTATAAAAAACTAGTGCGAAGTATTATGACATATGGGGCTGAAAATTGGATCATAAAGAAGAAAAACAGCAGTAAGATAGTAGCAACAGAGATGGAATGCCTGCGAAGATGCTGTAGAGTAACAAGAATGGATAGGAGAAGTAATGACGAAATAAAGCAAAGAACATCAATAGAAACAGACATACTAACATACATAGAACAAAAAAGACTAAAGTGGTATGGACATGTAAGAAGAACTAGTGACAGCAGATGGATAAAGAGAATAACCGAATGGAGCCCCATAGGAAGATAGATGTTACAAGAAAATGTTACAAGATAGAGGTTATATTGTGCATTGTTTGTAATTTGTTCAATAGAAGTTATCTTCAAAATACTGCATATTTGTATGGCCACATATAGAGTTGTAACGGTATAAAGGTGACATGTTTGTTATTTTTGTTCAAATAATTATTTTATTTCAATTTCTTTTTATTTTATCCATTTAGTAACTTTCTTTCTTGTTTTACTATTTTTCTTCTAAAAATAGTTGGCGCTCAACTCTTTTATCAAACTAAATATCCTATCTAATCTTTATTTTTCAATTTTAATTTCACTTATTATATTATATTTCCCGTATTTAGATCCCATATCTACTCTATTCTATTTTATGCCATAGACATATTGACAGTTGGCTAGTCTGGAGTTCTGTTTTCGCTTGAATATAAGAGAAGGTTTTTATGCATATCGTTCATCTATAAAAAGACATGTTCAGCTTCAAAATTCATTTATATATTTAAATCTCTTCTTTGGGACAAGTTGATTTCTGTATATTTAATATTTCACAAATATCCAGCCTCTTTTTACATTATTTTTTTTATCTTAAATATACATTTTTTATTTAAATATGTCCTGGTTATTTGACTAAGTTCCATTTCAGTCCAGGGGAAGTCAAACTTGCTCATTTGTTGAATGCAAGAAAAAATGTCCTTCTTCTTCAGCTATAAATGTAGGAGGATAAGCTGGTTCCTTCATATGTTTTTTCTTTAATTTTTTTCTAATGGTTTTCTGTGGTATATTGTAAGATTTCAGTTTTAATATCTTCTATCTAAACCTGCTTCTAAAATTTTTTGAGTGTAGTCGCCATACCTCCAAGAGCCTTTGGCTTTCATTTACACTCTTGGCATCTTCTTAAAATAATAAAATAAAATACTTTGCTTACGAAGATACTTTTCACTACTTTCATGGATCATAATTTGCACCATTACCCTGGCGCAAACTCTCCCTATGTCAATATGAAATGTGCATGAACAAATAAAAATAATTTGTTTGCAATAATTTTACTCAAATTGGTTTGTTGCAATGTCTACAAAGTTAAAATAGTAGTGATACATGCGAATAAGATTGTACTTACATGGTTATTAAGTGGGGTCTCCATACCATCAAGATTTTTCAACCAAACAAATAACACAGATTTTTAAGATTGTTGTGAAGATTAAACCTGTCTGCGTTTGGTTGATGGCCTTATTATATTGTTGATTATATTACCCTTTATCGAATAAAAATTATAATTGCTAAAAACTTTTATAGTGATATAAGTGATTTTACTGAATTACTGATTGATGAACAAAAGTCTACCTTCGAACAGCTATACTTTGTTATAGTTTATTTTTATGAACGAGAGAGTAATTAGCATAATTTTAACTGGTAGCTCCGACCACTCCATGGGCGTGCTCAAGATTTATTGAAGTAATTGAAAAATTACTTTGAATAATTGTAAAAAATAAATGAATTATTTCAGTGTTATAAAGTGTTATGTGTATGTAAACAAAAGTGACCTCTTTTATCACACACTATATTAGAACTGACTGGCCTACATTAAAAAGGGTTTTAAAAAATTCACATTTTTTTAAATTTTTAAAAATTACAAAAGAGAAAAAGAGTTTTTAAAACCGTCTAAGGTATGTTAAATAGATGAATAAAAATATTAATATAAAACTTACAGCTACTTGTTACAAATCCAAATCAGATTCAGAAGATGAACTTTCAGAACCAAGATTTATAATAACTGGCTCGATCATTTTATCAGTAATATTGTCCAGCTTCCATATTTTTTCCTCTTCTTTAATAGTGTGATTTACTGCCTTTTCCCAGTTTTCAGGTTTTACATTATTTACGGCCTCCAAAAACAACTGTTTAACATTATGAATTTTAAAAGTGGTATTTTTTCTTGAAACTTCACTCTTTATCTGTGCCCATACCAGTTCAATCGGGTTTAATTCACAATGATATGGTGGGGATCTAAGTACTGTCATTCCACGATTTTTGGCAATTTCATCAATTTCGTATTTTTTAAATTTTTCTTTATGAAGGGCACACAACGAATAAAGTTCCTTTCTTATAGATCCGGGATGGTACGTAATATTTTTTGAACTCAGCCAATTCTGCAAGTCTTTTTTTAACCACTTGGTTGTGGGCAGTCCTTCTATAAGTCTGGAGTGATAACTTGCATTATCCATTACTATTACACAGTTCTTAGGAAGAAGATCTATCATTTGTTCGAACCATTCTTGAAAGACATCAGCGTTCATGTCTTCATGGTAGTCACCGGTACGAGTTGATTCAAAAGTTAATAAACCACCTTCAACAAAACCGTCTGAACTGCCAATGTGTACTATTATCAGCCTGCGTCCCTTTCCTGATGGTGGGTTTAAACCAGTAGATAAGTTATTTACAAAAGCGTGCCTTTGACTTGTAACAGTTTCATCCTGCCAAAATTTATTTGGTGTATTACCCTCGTTGATCCATGTTTCATCAAGATAAAATATTTTTCTTCTTTGGTTTCTCATTTCCTTTATGGTTCTTAGAAAATGTCTTCTCCATATGACAATATCGCTTCTTTCTAATAAAATAGACTTTCTGGGATTCTTTTTCCAGCGGAAGCCTATTTCTTTTAAAAGTTTCCATAACGTACTTCGACTCATTTCTGGGTAATCCTTATCATCTCGAACTGAGACAAGAACTTTATCCAATGTTGGAAATTCTTGTCTAAAGAAGAATTCATGCACTTTCCGTCGAAGTCCTTCTTTAAAATGATATTCTATTTGAAATTTTGTTTTCCTTGGAGCATTACGTGGCATTTGAAAACTACCACATTTCTCTTCTTTAATAACTCTGTAAATCGTAGATTTATCAACACCAAGTGTACTGCTAACTAACTCAACGGTCTCATCAACACTTTCACATAAACGTTTGTCTGTAAATGATTTAAAACAATTAAATATTAATGTTTTTTCATTAACTGTTAGAGGACCAATTTTTCGGCGTTTACACGGCACTTCCAAATTTTCCATAACACTAGTATACACAATAAACTGCACCTTACAACTGAAGTACCTACTTTTAGTGAACTGTTAAGAATTTTGAATACGCCACTTGGACCTTCCTATATACAAAATGGAAAAACCCACTACCACAAGTTTAGAAGGTAATTATCTAGTCAATTACTGTCGTAGATTCCTGGAATTAAAGAATTAAATGTTTGATTGTTGAAACCCTTACTTCGTGGAATGCACTCATTTCAGATAAAATAAAACGTTTTATTTTATCTAAAGAATTAAACTTTATTTTGCAAATAGATAAAATAAAACGTTTTATTTTATCTAAAGAATTAAACTTTATTTTGCAAATAGGTAGGTACTTATTAAACTTTTATTGGTTATATATAACCAATAAAATAAACATCTTACATTTCTTGCAAATTCATTAGTACCTGTTAACCTCCATCACTCCGACACTGGCAACCTTATTTAGGGATTAGTAAGCCTCACAACTATTGTATTCTATTCTGCTCCAACCTTTATACCTGGTGGTCATACTCAATTTAAAATTGTTTTCCTATATACTTCTGTAAACTTGTTGACAAATATCTGTTTTTCATTGAGTCACCCGTATCAACAGTTTAGGGATTTGCATACATAATTTATTGTTTTATTACTCTCTCATACATAAAAATACACTATAATATGAAGTTTACGGTAATAATAAAAATCGAATCTCTTTGTTTTATTATCTTCATTTTATATCCAAACAGTTTTCTCGATAAAATTCAAATTTTATTCGCGAAAAACCATTTAAAAACATTCTTACTGACGTGTAATATGTGAACTTTCAGTTACGAATAACTCCAAAAATATTGACTTTTCGAAAAAACTTTAAAGAACATGTCGCATATCACCATGATACTATAGCAAACATAATATCATGGGATGTCACTAGCGTTCGGTCTGTTTTCAATATGGCGATATGGCCTGCGCTAAATGATGCCCGTATTTTTTCCCGCCTGTCGAGTGACCATACTATTATTTTTTATACTATGTTGACATTGAGTAAATTTGATCTTTGAGCTATTTTCTATCTATTTTCAAAATTTAAGCAAATCGATGCATGTAAAAAAAATCAGAGGTCTTTTGTACACATCCAACACTTTGTAGTTAACTTAAAAAAATACAGATATTGTCAAATTTAAAGAAAAATAGTTTTTGTGGGAGAAAACTTAAAAGAAAGACATTCAACGGGACCAAATTTCAATTCCAGTATCTTTTAAAAGGCTTTAGGTTATTTTGAAATTGTTAAAAAGGGAAGAGATTACAAACAATCCATTACTCAATCAGAAATTTTTTCTTATAATAATTAAATAAAATCAGCTCCCATTCCCTTTCTTTTTCTTTTTTTTTTTTCATGGTCTGTGCTATTCTATCTATTCATCCAGAGTAGTCTTGACGCTCAAAGGTATGTCCACAACTTCCTGAATAAAGATACAGTATTGCTGCTTCTTTGTGTTTTTTACAGTTATAAATCTTTACTTTAGTCATCTCTCTAGCACGTTTCAGGCATGATCAATCGGTTTCAAGTTCTAGGAAGTTGCAGGCTAATTAATGGTTGGTATTTCAGCTTAGTTTAAAAATTCCGTTACACAACATTCTACGTGTGGCCGAGCATTTCTTTTATACAGAGAAACTTAAGTCTAAATGCATCATCAATTTGGTGTGCTTTTTAAACGTAGAGCGCTTACACAATAATTAAGCCGACCCCAATGATCCTCATTTCAGTTGTGGTGTCTTAGAGAAATGGTAGTTAGATATCAGATGTTGTCTATTAAGGTTTGAAACTTTTGTCATCTACTTTATTCTTTAAGTCTTCTTCTTTACTCCTACTGTTACTTATCCTAGTTTCCCCACTTCGAGTGTTTGCACACATAAATGTAACAACTATGTTGATGCTTTTTTGCATCTCCCTTCTTTTCTCTGCATATATTCTCTAGTTTCCTTCTAACTTATAAATAAAACATGTAACATTTTAACCCTTTGAGTGACAAAACTTTTTTTTCTTTGTGTGTTAATTACAGCTCCTAATGTATATTCAATGTGACCTTAGATTTACGGAAAAAATATTTAAAAAATTCCGCGAATGATTTTTTCCCAAATTTACCTAAAAAATGACTGGTAAGTATAGCTACCAGGGTGTCTTTAGGATCACAACAAAGTGCGGAAGGATCACTGGTAAATATAGATACCGTTATATTTTTCTTATGTTTTATTACAAAAATTGAAATATGCAAGTATATAAACTTATTTATTACCTAACAATTGTAGAAATCAAAATATTAATTTTTGTGGTATGGTTTAAAACAAGTTTTGCATAAAGCAACATTACATTTTTTACAAATTATATTTGACCTAGCGTGTTTTTTATTTTGGCTACACCCTGTACATCTTCGGCAGGTTCCCTTTACGACAAGGTGTCCTGTATTGTCAAATTGGTTCGAATTTCTCTGGATTCCTGTGCGTTTTCGACACGTAAATGTAAATATAAGCGAATTTTCCAGATCACTTCTGAACTACAAATGAGACATGGGCTTCTGATTATTTTAGTTATTTCTTATATCTTTTTTGTATAAAATGTAGCTATTCACAATTGCCCCATCAAGCAGGTAATAAAAATTTTTCATCCATCATCTCCTGGACTTCCAAGATATTATATACGTGGAATGTAATTCGTAATCCTGTACTGCACTGGACTATCAGGGATAGATTGAAGCCAACAGGGTGGATCAGTTCCATGGTATGGAGCAAGTCTCTTGATATGAACTACGTTGAGATTACTTCTAGCTGAAAACTGGATGCAGTAGATTAGATCGTTTATTTTCTACAGGACGGTGTACGGGCCTTCCCAGTTTAGTTGAAGTTTCGGACAAAGTCCTTTCTTACGTGTGGGATTGTATAGTTGTTCCAGTAGCATACATGTCAAGCCTGGTCTTGAGTTTAAAATTGAAGCTCAAAGTGATAAAACGATCACTTTGCAGCTTCCAACTTTTACGAGAAAATTCGTAGACTTTTTTCAAATTTTCAATAAACATTAGGAATGAATATTCTTCTTCGCACGGAGGTAATCTTCCGAAAATAAAATTTTGAGGAAGCTTCATTTCTCTTTCGGTGATCATCATCGATGGAGAATAACCAGTTGCTTCATGTTCGGAACTTCTATAGGCTAACAGGAATAGGGGAATGAAAGTATCTCAATCAACAAACATTAAAAGGTATTGACATGTATTTCTACCATTCCAAGATTTTCATTAATTTTTGCCATAGTTCTGATTCAAAATTTCGTCCTTGATCAGAATGTTACTCTAAAGGAGCTCCATGTCTTGATACGATGTGTGTTATAAATGCTTTTGCTACTGTAGTCACTTCTTGATTAGGAAAGGGTACAATTTCAGGCTATTTTGAAAAATAATCCATTGCGACCATTAATTACTTGTTCCCTATCTCTGTCATAGGAATTGGATGTAGAATATGCACTGCAAATCGTTCAAAGGATCTCCGGAAAGATACTGGGTCATTTTACCACGACTTATTGTTCTAGTGTCTTTTCTACTGTTACATAAATCGCATTTCTTACACCAATCTTCTACATCTCGGCGAAAATTGTTCCAGTGGAAGCTGTCTCGAACATTGGCCAATGTTCTTTTGATTCCAAAATATCCTCCAGAAAGTTTGCTATGAAGTTCTTGCAACACACTTTTAATATGTGATTTTGGAAGTACCATTTGTTAAACTATACGTACTCCATCCGAACTTTCCCACTTCCCCATCAAAATTCCGTCACTAACGGGTTCCTCGCTTTCCATAATGCAAATGTAGGCCTTCAGGTTTATGACCCAGTCTCGCCAGGACGATGTTTTCAGAATTTTGAGGAATTTCTGCATCCTCACACGTTATAACTCTTACTTGAGCTATCGATTCTTTTAAATTAAGGAAAACTTTTTAGAACAATAATTCATTTTTAATAAACAAAATTTTATTTTGAAGATCTATGATAAATTTGTTCTGCATAATACCCATCCCAAGAACCCATTCATCTTTAATATAGGCTATAAAAAATAGGTGTTTTATTAAGGTGTAACCAATCTGTATGATTGCCGTTATCTCTCCATAAATTCGGATAGTGTCACCTGAAGCTGTTTCATGAACTAAGTTTGTTTTAGTTGGCTGTAATTTTCTATTCAGAAATCCAAACAAAGGAAATGTTGAACCAGTATCCCAATAAAGGTGCGTTTTTCATTGTCAACGTAGCCCTTAAGTATTAAATTTCCGGGGTCCGGACTTATCCATTTCTGTATCAAAATCTGTAGATCTTGTAATTACCATTAACACCTGCTAAATATTTATTTGATCCCACCATTGTCACCATTGTTACACTTCTTTAAAATCAACTTTATTCGGCATACTAACAATATTACAATACTTTAACTGACTGACAACTCATCATCATCATCACTGGCTCGACAACCCTTTTTGGGTCTTGGCCTGTTCCAGGATTTTTCTATTTGTTCTAAGTATCTCAGTTTCGGTCTTCCTCTTGTTCTTTTTCCTACTGGCATCTGTTTGAATATTTTGTTTGGTATTTCGCCTTCTTCCATTCTTTCTACATGTCCTATCCAACGCAGACGTCCTGACTGACAACTATAAACATCAAAACTCAATTACAACTACTAAACTGTCAAAACATCTGTTTATATAAATATTTTCTGACGTTTCAAACTTCACTAGAGATTTCATGAATTTTCCATGTCATCTTGAATGTTCTCGAATTACTTCATCTTTTTCGTCATGGGACTTTTTCTATGTGAGATAAATCTTACAGAACTTTCGTAACAATATTTATTCTGGTTACTATGGTTTTGTGATTCATTTTATTCTTTCTAGTTTTAGATCTAGAACAATGCTCTGATTAGTCTATGGTCGTTGCCTGTTTGAAAATTATTTATTGAAGTTATCCTTCTATAAGCGCGCTCCACGTTGGAAATTTGTATGAGAGTGAATCTGTGAAATCATTACATATGTAAGATAATGAGTAAGAGAGAGACAGAAGATATATTTTCTCTCTCTTCATCTCTCGAATATAAAAATGTTCCTTTTGTATATATATTTAATATTATATATATATATATATATATATATATATATATATATATATATATATATATATATATATATATTATATATATACACATATAATATATATATATATATATATATATATATATATATAATAAAATATTTATTAATATTATTATTTATGTGATATGTTTTGTATTATTTATTAAATGTTCATAATTATATTAGTCTTTTGTATTTCAAAATAATAATCTCAATAAATCACTGTATGACCCAGAACTGTCAATTTGAAATACGTTCGTGTCATGTCCTCGGTAGTATAGTAGTCAGTATCATAGCCTGTCACGCGGGAGACCGGGGTTCGATTCCCAGTCGGGGAGGACTTTTTTATTAATATTATTACATTATAAATTAAACATATGCGTAAGTAGAAAAGTTATGTATATTATTGTCATTTTTAAATACTTATGAATATTGCATTTTAATTTGTATTGTATTATATTGAATTATGTTGCACTGTATTGTAGTGTATTTTTTTATGTATATAATTGTCATTTTAAAATACTTAAGAATATTGCATTTTAAAGTGTATTGTATTATTATATTGAATTATGTTGCAGTGTATTGTATTGTATTTTTATATTAATAACAAAATAAACAATGAATTTTACTGCAGAGTATGTGTAAAAAAATGTTTGCATTCAACTCATTTCATACATATATGAAAATAAAAATATACATTTTCATCAAAATATTGATTCAATCCTACATTTACTATACTCCTATTACAGGTCAAATGTTGTTTATTAATTGTTAGTAAGTTGTTATTAATTCTGTTTCTCTTTCTGCTATGTCTTACCTATAGCATTACATATGTAATGATTGTGCAGATTGACTCCCAAATAAATTTGTAACGGCGAATGCGTGTATAGAAGTGTAACTTCTACCGGCAGTCCCACTGGACTGCCACACCCGTTTTTTTTTATTAAACTGACATCTATTATTGTAGCAATCTTGCTAGTTAGAATAAAGTCAATTTCATTCTTAGTGGTTCTATACTTTCTGTTCCATTTTTTCTTAAAGAAAAGAATGTATCTGTAATAGGCATGTTTTGGTAGTATGCAAACTGAACCAGTCTTTCTGCCCTTTCATTTTTCTCACTGAATCCATACTTTCCCATTACTTGTTCCTTGTCGATTCTTTTTCCCACTTAGCATTAAAGTCACCAATTAAATACTTGAAGTGACTTTTATTATTAATTTAATACTTCAGTTATATTACCGTAGAGTTCCTCTATTTATTCGTCAGTGTGAGTAATCTTTAGGCGTATATTTGTATATTGTTTCCCTTTGATAGTTGTAAGGTCAAGCTAGCTACTCTATCCGAGATACTAGATATTGCTACTACTCTTCGTTTCTATTTCTTGTTGATTAGGAATCCAATACCGCTTGTTCTGCCCGTTGATGTTCCTTGGTAGTAGAATGTGTTTTCTGACGCTGATCCCAATAGCTCTTCATCTTTCCGTTATACTTCGCTCATTCCTATGACATTCCATTTTATATTTTTTGTTTCAGTATCTTTTCCCAGTTCTACAAGTCTGGATTGCTTTGATAACGAGCGGCAGTTGTGGCAGTGCAGTTGCGGCATGTCGCTATATAAAGTGTTCCTGATATTATATATATATATATATATATATATATATATATATATATATATATATATATATATATATATATACACTTCTCCAAGAAATTAACGCACCACTTTGAAATATTAAAATATTTTATTAGCGTTAATAAAAATTTCCATTGTAATGTTATATTTTACAAGCCCCTTGTATATGCTATTCGTACACTCTATATTTATTGACTGTGTTTTATCGCTATAGTTTTTTTTGCAACAAAACAAAAAGAAGCAATAAATGTACTAATTCTATAAATATACTAATTTCCAAGTGTTCACGAATTTCATTCGGTTACTGTTTAATTGTTGATTATTGTTAATTGTGTTTATTATGGAGCGTCAATAACGTAATTTAACCCGAGAAGAATGTGCCCAAGCAGTGATACTGTCGGAAGAAGGTTGGAGTTACCGAAGAATTGGTCGTTGGTTTAACGTTTCCCACACATCCGTCTCACGGGTGTTAGAAAGATTTCTCGATACAGGGGATCATACTCGCAGACCAGTGCAAGGACGAAACCGGGTAACTACCCCTATTCAAGATCGAATTTGAAGAATTTCTGCTCTTCGACAACGTTTTGTAACACATCGAAGTCTACAAATTCAGCTTCGAGACGTGCATGCTATGCAAATTAGTACTGAAGCTGTTCGCCAGCGACTTAGGGAATACAACTTAACACCTAGGATTGCCGCCCGAGGTCCTGTATTAACTGCAGAGCATCAAAGGGGGAGACTGCATTTTGCCAGAGAACACGTTAATTGGTTAGAGGCTGATTGGGAACGAGTGCTATTTACTGACGAATCCCGATTTTGTTTGTACAATAACGACAGACGGGTTCGTGTATTGCGACGACCCAACGAACTATATGGTCAGTGTAACTTCTCACACACCACATTTTTTGGTGGAGGATCCGTTATGGTGTGAGGTGGTATTTCTTTGACCGCACGTACGGACCTAGTGGCCATATAAAATGGAACTGTTACAGCTGAAAGGTACATATTGGAGATCCTGGAGCAACATGTAGTACCATTCGCTCCTTATATCGGTGAAAATTTCTTACTAATGCAAGGTAATGTCAGAGCTCACGCTGCACAGATCGTCGGAAATTATCTAGAAGAGGTAGAAATTAACACTATGGAATGGGCAGCACAAAGTCCGGATTTAAATCCGATTAAAAATCTTTGGGATATCCTTGGTAGGCGATTAAGTGCGACACCGATCCAATCAAACAACTTACAGGAAGTGGGATAGAAGCTTATCCAGATTTAGAAAGAACTAGACCAAAATGAAATACGGCAATTAATTTTAAGTATGGGCCAACGATGTGAGGCTGTTATACGTAGTAGAGGTGGAAACACTCGTTATTAAGACTTTTTTCATATTTTTTTCATATTTTAGTTTACTTTTCTTATCATTATTTTTTTAGTATTTGCCGTTTTATTTTTTTTTTCTCCTGTACTTCAACATTTTTTGATGATTAGACAAATTGTTATAATTACTAGTAAAATATAGAATAAATCTGGTCAAGTTTTATTTTTTATTCTTTGCCTGTTTAAAAATAAAATTGATTTATTGAAGTGGTGCGTTAATTTCTTGGAGAAGTGTGTATATATATATATATATATATATATATATATATATATATATATATATATATATATATATATATATATAATATGTATTCTAACTGCGGTATGAAATAATGTATTGGATATAATCAATAAACAAAACGCGGATGATTACACGTTCTAGGAAAACCAAAAATCAGAAAATAATTAAAAATCTATTAATAGATCGGCAATCTTACATCATTATCAAATTATTGGTAGCAAAATAAAAAGTACTATCTAATAAAACCCGAATACTTGCTCAACCTTGACATTGAATTAATTATTAAGGTATTTCCCAGAAATATACGATATACACTTACTTGGAATTAAAGCAAACAACAATGTAATTATCAATTTCCTCCGAATTCTGGGAACTTAAATGAATTTGTATTGTTTCATGCCGCTTTTAATGCGGATCTCTAATTGAGGGGTGGGGACAAAGCGCAGTGACATCGATACTAATATCAGTGGCGGAATAAGACGTACATTATATAAAATTATTCGTAGTAAAATAAAAAATCCGATCTGAAACATTGGTATTTCCAGAAATTATACTTTTAGGACTTTTTTCAAGAGAACAATTAAATTATAGTTAAATAAATTTAACTTGAATTGGCCATTATATTGTGAACATAGGCATAATAATTATATTGTTTTTATAAATTGTTTATTTATTTATTTATTACTAATGATATTAAAATAATTTGTTAAGATACTTCAAATGTATTCTTCGTTCACAAATTGTTGAGAGCACGAAATATGCCTCAAACTCATAAAACGGTCGTAAATCATATGCGTTCCTAAGGTGTTTATTCATTAAATAATAATATAATGTTTTAATACTGTTATATATAATATTGATCATATTTTAATACTAATATATTTAGCAAAAAAACAATTAAAACTTTCACGACTAATGTTGGTTTTTATATTATATTAATAAAAATAAGAATTTAACCTTTAACAATTTTGTAAATAAGAATACCTTATCTCTTTGGATATTTCAATACTAATCTTCACGTTTAATCACTTTACTAGAAAACCTGGAATTCATATCCGAAGGTACTATTCGTTGCAAGATAATTAAGATGGAATTCCCCAGATTTTTAATAATATAATTATATTCGAAACTTAACTTGAAAGGGTGAAGGTCTCGAATATTTCTTTTGCAATTATATGCAGTGCGTGAGTGATTTTTTATTCCATATACCTACGAACATATACGTACCTTTCGCTCGTGCTCGTTTTGTTGGATTGTTTGTGATGGCTTCATCATCAAGTTTTACACCGGTACTGTTGCGTACAGTCAGTAAGTCTGTCTATTCACCAAGAGAGAAGACTATTGTCCTGCAAGTTCACAATGCTCTGGTTTCTCAGAATCCCACAAACACTGTTCGCAACATAGTCGAAAGTTGTGCCAACATGACTGGCGTAGGAGAGTCAACTTTATATAGGTTCCTATCGAAAAGAAAAAAACACGGTGTAGCTAACCCAAACACAAACGAAAACTTAAAGAGAGGGGAAAAGAATATTGAAATTGATGAATTTGCCAAAAATGGTATTCGAAGGAAAATTCATGGATTTTTTTTTTTCAAAAAAGAAATACCAAACCTAAACAAAATTTTACAAGAAGTTAGAGACGACCCGGATTTGCCTCATATCGGACGAACTAAATTGTGGCAAGTTTTAGAAGAATTAAATTTCCGGTGGGAGAAATCAGACCGAAAATCACTTTTGATTGACCGGGAGGAGAAGATGATGTTGGAGAAGAAATTATCTAAGATTCATACGAAAATTCCGGGCTGAAGAAAGGCCCATCTTCTACCAGGATGAAACGTGGGTAAACTCAGGTCATACTCTAAAAAAAATTTGGTCAGATAAAAATATATTAAGCTCCAGGCAAGCCTTTATGGAAAGTTGGTCGACTGGTATCTCCCCACCTTCCGGTAAAGGCAGTAGATTAATAATTTCTCATATTGGCAGTGAAAAAGGATTTGTTAAGCATGGTTTGTTGGAATTTCATTCCAAAAGCACAAAAGACCATCACGAGGAGATGATAGCTGATGTTTTCGAAGAGTATTTTGAGCAAATGATTGAACACATACCACCAAATTCAATTATAGTATTAGATAATGTACCTTATCATTCACGACTAGTAGAAAGACTTCTAACGAATGCGTGAAAGAAACAGGATATTCTTGACTGGCTGCGGAATAAGTATCTGCCTTACGAAGATGGAATGGTAAAAGCAGAACTTTTAAAAATTGCCCGGCAACACAAACCTATGTTCAAGAAATACGTAGTTGACAAAATGGCGGAAAGGTGAAACATCACAGTCTTTAGACTTCCACCCTACCACTGCGAAATAAATCCAATTGAACTCATTTGGGCACAAATGAAAAGTTATGTGGCTAGAAAAAATACGTCATATAAAATACAAGCTGTACGTGAATTGTTATACGAGTCTTTATAACATATTACAAAACAAAACTGGAAAGATGCAGTAAGACATGTAATAGAAGAAGAACAAAAAATGTGGGATCTTGATAACATAATTGATGCGACCGTAGAGATTATTAAACTAATTATTAACCCTCAAGACGACTCGGATTCCGAAGTTGATCCTATTTATTTTGAATTTGAATAGTTTTCTAATCGTAATTATATAAGGTAAGTAATAGTAGTTGTAATCGTAAGGTATTAAAGGGGAAAGGCGCAAAATGTCGCCTGTCAAAATGTTCAATGTGTTTTAAATGTATCCATTTTTTTTTTTCAAATCCTGAGAAAACTAAAAAGCATTTTTGAAAAATTTAAAGGTAGAATGAAATATTTTTTAGAATAAATAAAAAGTTTCTTTTGTATGCAATATTTTCAATTAAAAATTATATTATATTTTCTCTTTTATTTTCACCCCTGTTACATAACATATTAAAATAAACATTGTAGAAGTTTTCAGGTACTTTCTGCCCTGAGTAATAATGTAATCTTTCATTCTGCGTTTAAATTTTTCAAAAATATTTATTAGTTTTCTCCGGATTCGAAAATAATGGATACATTTAAAACACATTGGAAATTTTGCCAGGCGACATTTGGCGCCTTTTTCCTTAATTAAATAAATGTATCTTTTACAAATGGCAAGAAGCTTTTTATTTTTGAATAAAATAAATAAGTTTTATTAAAAAATACAATTTACATAAGTACAATTTAAAAAATATATTTATTTAGTTCAAATAAATGTTTCAATCATATACTCTACGACACTGGTCGTTCATCTCTAACCATTCAAAATACCCCCGTAATAGGATTATAAGGTATTGTATTCCTTCAGATATAAGGTGGGTTAGTCGAAAACGTCTTAAACCGTCAGTTTTAGGTTGGTTTTTACTATTATATCGTATTACATATCCTCTCTGTATTTCAGTTTTCTAATTAGGGTTAAACTTGTAGTGAGCTATCAACAAATTGTGAACCGACTATAGCTGTAATTCTGCACCAATATTTTAAAACCAAAACCAACATTTTACATTCTCTTTATTTGATAATGTTAAATTTTAGGGGAGACCTGGGAGATTTCTTACAGATTTTAGATATACTATCAAAACAATGATTAGAAAATTAATTTAAGTGCATACTATATTTTACCAAATACGATACATATTAACTAACGTCTAGGCAGTTTTTCATTGTGTTAAAATGATTACAGTCCTTGTGGGAGAGTATAAAGTGATTCTGTCCATAGTCTCCTTACCCTCAAGGATACTATGGCCAACCATAAAGGAGATAATGGACAATGCATTTCTCCAAAACAACCTTTATTTTTAAGAAAAACTAAAATTGTATTGTGATAAATCTGTATTAAAATAAATCATTCCCTCATATCTTACTCTATTATCTTCTTTTGGCGGGGGTAGAACTACTATAATGTCAGTAACACTTACTGTAGCTGTAGGCTCAAAAGTGAAACTGAATCTATTTGATGGCATATTTTTCTTTAAGAATCTGACCCCACAATCTGTTTGATCCACATTATCAACTACTGTCATAAAATTTCGAACACGTTTTTACCCAAAAACTTTGGTAAAAATGTAATCCCCCTTAGAAATTTCTGTATCTAGCCTTTCTTCTTCTAATTCGAAACTCATCTGACGAATTATCGTTGTATTCCGATATTATCGTTGTAGAGTCCGATGAATCCTCCTGTAGGATTTGCGACTATATTTTTTCCCTTCAAAGTTTTCTCGAGTAGATTTTTCTTCTAATAAAATTATTTGTAAAATGCGGTAGGCTTTCAGGGCCATCGTCTAACTTGTTAAACTGTTTGTTCGGGCTGTTAGGCCGTTGTCTTCTGAGATTAGTTCTCGACGTTTCGCCAACACTAGGGGTTGGTATCTTCTGGAGATGTTACTGGGTTACTGCTTCGGTTGTACGCTGAAACTTACGCCGCGTTGTACTGCGGAGGCCATATTTATATTTTCTACTCGCCTCCCCTCCACTGGTTTTGGCGTGATGGGGCGTGTCGTCGTTTGTAGTAGCTTTTTCTTTCTTCTTGTTTTGCGGGAAGGGTTTTTGTGGATTTTAATATTGGTATCCATGTTTTGTTGATTTTTAGTCCTTCTTGTAGCCTAACTATAATTTAAATAAAATGCTGTTTACACTTCTTCTTAAGGTTCCTTCTTCATTACGGAAGGGTGGCTATCACTACAGCAAATTGCTCCCTATCTTGAGCTGTTGTTAGTATTGAATGTGTGTCCATGCCTGTCCAGTCTCTTACATTCTTCAGCCATGAACATTTTCTTCTTCCTGGACCTCTTTTTCCTTCTACTTTCCCTTCCATTATGAGTCATAGAAAGTTTTATTTTTCTCCTCTGTAAATATGTCCTAGATAACTCGTTTTTCTGTTGTTTACAATAATTGGGATCTCTCTCAGTCCTCATTCTTCTCAGCACCTCGTTGTTGGTCACATGGTTTGTCCACGAAATCTTCAGCATCCTTTGAAAAACACACATTTCAAAGGCTTCTATACGCCTCATACTTGTAATTTCGGGAGTCCATGTTTCCACTCCGTATAGCAATAAGGAATAAATAAATGTTTTTACAAATTGATATCGGGTATCCAACGATAAGATAGAGTTTATTAGGAATGTTTAATACATTCATTAATGTTTACACTTACATTGAGTTATTGCATTTAAATTACTTAACTTTGGTTTATACTTAGTTATCCTTGGTTTGTTCTTGTAGCCATAGGATAGGTGGAATTAAATTAAATTAATTGTCTTTAAAATACCTAGTTTAAATTGACAACCCTTGATTTGTTAGTATTTATATTTTAATAACTTTCCTCTAGTTTAATAGTTTCGTACACTAGATTTTACTGTCAAAGAGTATGTGGGTTTAATTTTTTTTGTTTAAGTTTAAAACCCCCTAATGTTGTACCCTTCTTTGCACCCGTAGGGTATTTGGGTTTTAATACCTTCTCATTGGTTTAATATATCGCTCAAAATAATTATTGAGAAAATGGTTCCCTTACATGAGGCACAAATCATATCAATCGTAAAGGTGCGAAAATCTAAATCCTATATCAAATTCACTCCCCATAACCCCTCCCCCGACAAAGATTTCTGGGGATCAGCCAGTGAAAGGCGCAAAAATCTAAATCCTATATTAAAATCAGCCTCAAAACCCATGACCCCCCCCCCAAAAAGTTTCTGAATCAGCCACTGACTCGGTACATACGAAACTTTATTAACAACGATTCTTTTAGCAGTTCAGTGAAGTCGCTGATCATATTTTCGCGGTAAATTTAAACGTGTCCATCCCCTCCTTGTGTCCAAAG
The DNA here is from genome assembly GCF_040954645.1 of Diabrotica undecimpunctata. Classification (NCBI taxonomy): domain Eukaryota; kingdom Metazoa; phylum Arthropoda; class Insecta; order Coleoptera; family Chrysomelidae; genus Diabrotica; species Diabrotica undecimpunctata. The sequence continues at coordinate 22,404,205 of NC_092809.1, forward strand.
TCTCCCAGGCCTCCCCTATAATAAAATCCGTGATCGAAGCAGTAGCCACTTTCTGTTACTTGCTTTTGCATGAAGTCAATGTTCGACTTATTTCTTATGCTTTAAATGATGACGCATAGATAAAGAACCATGGACTCAACTGCAGTTTATATAATAATTAAATTTACTATCAAATGATATGTATTTACATTTTATTATTAATTTAATATTTCGTCTGAATTTGACAGGTCTGTCAGAAGTAAACAACGTATGTTTTGTTAATACGTTCACAGGTGGCGCTAGGATCAAACATTGTAATGTATTGAATTATTTTAATATAATATAATTTGTATAAAATATAAATAATAAATAAATAATAAAATTAGTTTATTCAATCTTAACAATATTATATTAAAAATATTATATTATATTTAAATTTAAAAAATACAGAAAATTTAGTATGGAACTTCGCGCTAGTCTACTCTACCGCCTACTGTACCGTCTTTTTTAGGATATTCTGACAATAAACAATATATCGACTCGATTAAATAACCGTTATTACTTTACCTCAACACTTTCTAAATTCCAGTTAAACTGTTTCAATGCTGATATCATCTTATGTGGTATTTTGAATGAAACGACTATGAGTAAGAGAGTAAAAGTATTGTAACGGAGTCACTGAATCTTTTGCATACTGAAGGAAAACCATAATTCATACACATACCTACCGCAAAACGAGGTCAGTGTCTGTTTATTAAATTATAATAAGACATCACTTTTAAGTCGGTATATACAGTGAGGACGTTGACGTTGGAATAAATTCAATGTTTTTGTGTCTAACCATATTATAACAAAATAATTTTTTAATTCCAAATGTGCATCTTATGCTACAATTGAATGTAATAATGACGTCACCACTTTCGTGTAAATGACCTCATCGTTTTTTAAAATGATACAACATATTTTTCTCTTCGTTTTTACATTTGAAAACAATAGACGATTACAAAAATGTTTAATACTTATAGTCTAAAATAATTGGTTTGTGAATTACTGACAGAATGTTATATCAGAAATTTTAAATCTACAATTTTATTGAAAGTACTGGACTAATAAACGTTTGATATCGTTTTTTTGACATGTATTGGTTTATTTACAATGGACAGTGGAAGTGTGACGTCACAACTGTCAATTACTTTCCAAACAAAAGTTGAAATCCCAATCTCAAGACTTTTTAATTTCTATAAAGTTAATAGTTTGCTTCCTCTGCTGCTTTTTCTTTTAAGTATAGTGTTTTTTACGATAATACCATCATAATTCAGTGTTCTATTTTTATGAAATATAGTTTAAAAGTTTAAATTAAAGACATTCTAACCTTACTTTATTGATACATGCATTTTATTGTTATTTTTATAAAATAACATGCTTTATTATTTACACAACCTTGTAAAATTATTGTAGTAACTATTAGAATACTTAGATATTGCAAAAAGCGGAAAGATTCTGTAAAAAAAATGAAAAAATAACGAAAAATACAAATTATCCACACTAAACAAGGTTTGTTTGAAAAGTGAAACTGACAGATGTCAATAAAATCTACGTCATCACTTCCACGGTCCATTCTAGTGTCAAACAATAAATACAGTCCATGTAATTTACTTACCGTTGCACGTCATTATCATTGACAGAGATCGAAGTTGACATAGTTGCCAAAGTATAAAAAAATCCTGAATCCATTTTAAATCAAATAGGTCACATAATTATTGCAAAAGTGGATTATACAACAAAACAAATTAATATTTAATGTAAATAAATAGAAACAAAACAAGAGTTAAAAAATAATCTTGTTAAAAACAATTTGAGCCGCTTGTATGCGTCGTATAAAGATGTAAAATGGAATACTTAAACAAAAACAACACTTTTTTCGTTACTTACTTACTTTGAAATGTTTGTTACAACTCAATTTTCAAATGCTTTATTCTTTTTTCTTCAGATTTATTTAAATTTCGATTTTCTGATCGATAGTGTAGATAGAGATCGATTATTCGATTTCGTTTCCATCCATCGTTTCTATCCTTTACAACGACTATTTAAATTCTACGTGACATTTTTTAAATAAAACACACTAATTTTATTCTAAAAAGAACAGATTTTATTAAGTAGGTAAAAATATAAAACAAGAGGTATTCACTTTAAAATTCAAAATAATAAAGTACAACACCGCAACTGTCAAATAAGTGTTACCAATTTATACCAAAATATCACCTTCGTTCGATTACAGTTACAGTGTGTTCCGAACAAATGTTCTTCATAAAAACGCTTTATAATATATTTATACAAATTAAATGAAACATATTATTGTGTATTTCTTTAAGTTAACATTAATAGAAATCTTTAAATATTATTTCTACGTGTATAAAATAAAATATGTCTAATGGCTGTAATGCCAGTGTACTCGGCAAAGGGATTTTAAAAAAGAACACACCTACCGCCTAAATATTTCGTGTTGGTATCATGTGACCTCACGGGCTATGACGCGGATGACGTGCAAGTAAAGTACGTAAGGTAAGTAAATTAGATGAAGTATACCGTAGTTTTGAACGTTCATAAATAATGGTACGATTTAATGAAAAAGAAAGAATTAAAATTTTAATGATGGTGGGTATGGCAACAAACGTCGACCCCAACAAGAAGTTTGTGATTTATGGAATAATAAGTATCCAGATCGTCCTATTTGTCGATATATTGTATTGAAAATAGAAACAAAATTAGAGAATTCGGTCACTTGAGAGATGACTTCAACGGTCGTTTTGCAATTGGTGATAATGAAAAATTGAATTTGTTACGAATTGTGCAAAAAAATCCTCGTATATCCAGTAGACAAATACTAACGAAAAATTCACTGAGTAAATTTATGATTTTAAAATATTTGAAAAGCAATAAGTTTCACCCGTATAGTTAATCTACTTCAGGAGCTCAATGAGGATGATTTTGATCGAAGGATTGAATTTAACAAAGTGATAATGGAGCGATGTAATAATGACACACAATAGTATTTTCAGACACAGCATCATTATATTAAAATCGAACTGTTAACAGGCAAAACTGTAGGTACTGGTCAGATACCAATCCTCATTGGATGACGGAGGCCCGTACTCAGTATCCTGAAAAAGTTAATATTTGGGTAGGCATTCTTGGCAACAATATTGTGGGTCCATTTTTTATTGAAGGAACGTTGACAACTCAAAAATATTTAGATATGCTACAAAATGACATTTTTCCAGCTATTGCCGCGTTATAACCAGATAACCAAAATCTACAAGTGCATAGTAATTTAATATGGTTTCAACAACACAGCGCATCACCACATTACGCACGGGAAGTGCATATTGAAAAAACAATAAACGGAGAGTTAATTGAAAATACAGTCTTGTAAAAGGTTTTCAACTCGAAGAAATTTTCAACTTCACAGTCTTCAATCAGTGGCATAGTCATTTTTTTCGTCAAGCTAGCGCAAAAAGTCTTCTTTAGTTTGTTATCTTTGGTACCATTATAGTATTTTCGTAATAAACAATCTAAGTAGCAAGAGAGGAGATATTGCAGAAAAAAAGCAAGTGGCTATTTGCACGCGCACATTTGGTTAATTTTGGTTGTTAAAATTATCCGGACACTCAGATTTTTCCTAACAACTGGCATTTAAAAAAATTTAAGATATTCCCAATTGAGTATTTAATAATGAACAAAATTTAAAAGTCAAATTTATTACAACTCATGAATGTTACACAGAAAAAACAATAAACAATTCAAAAAATTTGAAAATCTACAAAAAAAAATTGCTTGAGGGATTTGCTCCCATTCGTCACGAACTGCTTGCTCCAAATCATTCATGGTTTCAAACTCACCATTGATACGTCGAATAAGTCGTCCCAGAATATCCCATGCATGCTCTATTGGATTTAAGTCTGCACTCCTTGGTGGTGTGTTAAGAGAGTTGAGACAGGCGAACGAGCATTATCTTGCACCAGACGAAAGTTTTCTCCAACAAATGGGGCAAATGGACTACATGATCTTCCAAGCATTGCTGAATATACCGTTGAGCGTTCAAATTGCCTCTTTGAATTGTAAGAAGACAAAAAAAAAGACTGAGACAAATAGAGCGCCAAAAAGAAACATGGACAATGGAAGAAAGATGGAATACATACAGTGAAGTATTAAAGACAACAGCAACTGAAGTGTGTGGAATCAAAAAATATAATAAACAGTTAAAAAGGACAAGGTGGTGGAATAAAGAAGTGAAGACAGAAATAAAAAAGAAGAAAATAGCATGGAAAAAATACCTCGAAACGGGATTAGAAGAAGATAAAGAAAAATACTATAGGCAGAGACGATTGGCAAAAAAGACAGTCACACAAGCAAAAACAAAAACATGGAAAGAATTTGGAGAAGAACTTCAGGAAGAATATATAACAAATAATAGAAACTTTTGGACGACAATACGACACATAAGGCAGGGAAAACGAAAGGAAATAAACGCAGTAAGAGATACTTCAAACCAAATACAAATAAGCCCAGAACAAATAGCTAGGGTATGGAAAGAATATTATGAGAAAAAATTTGATACCGAAGTGATAAAGGAAGACAATATAATCAATGAAGGCGAAGAAAACACAGAGCCAGAGCAAATAAGTAAAGAAGAAGTAATAGAAGGATTATCAAATATAAAAATAGGCAAGGCAGGTGGAGATGATGAAATTGAACCGGAAATGGTAAAATACATGGGAGAAGAAGGAATAAACTGGCTATGGAAAATATATAAAGAGGCGTGGGAAAAACAAACAATCCCTAAAGACTGGCAGAACAATATCATCGTGCCAATATACAAAAAAGGAGAACATGTAAACTGCGACAACTATAGGGCAATATGTCTGTCATCGGTGTGCTTTAAAATATATACGAAAATAATAGAGAAGAGACTGAGACAAGAAGTAGAAATGGTATTGGGAGAAGAACAAATGGCATTTAGACCGGGAAGACAGACAAATGACAACATATATATCATTAGAAACCTAATAGAAAGAAGCATAGATACGGGAAAAAAACTAGTATTAGCATTCATAGACCTAAGAGCAGCATTTGACACGATAGAAAGACATATTATAGGGAAATGCTTGAGGAAAATTAACGTACCTAATGCATTGATAAAAATTATAGAAAGTACTTACAAAGAGGTAAAAGGAAGGGTACAAATAACAGGGGAAAGATCGGAAGCATTTAATTGGAAGAGAGGTATTAAACAAGGAGATAGTCTCAGCCCTTTGCTATTCATAATAGTAATGAACGAATTGATAAGAAACACTAGAGTCAGAACTAATCAACTACAGACAATAATAGGTTACCGCAGATTACAACCGGTAACAATAGAGTCCTTAATGTATGCAGACGACATAGTACTAATAGCAGATTCCGAGAATAAAATGCAGAAACTAATGGATATATGGGTAGAACAAATAGAAGAACTTAAAATGGAGATAAACGAGGAAAAAAGTAAGATAATGATAATCAGCGGCAAAGGAGATAAAGAAGATAATCAAATAAAGATAAAATGTAAAAACTCAGAATTGGAAATAGTAACAACTTACGAATACCTGGGAAGTATAATAACTAATGACGGAAAACTAGACTGGGAAATAACAAATAGAGCAAAGAAATCAAACAAGTTATATTATGCGTTAGCCCCAATAATGGGAAAAAGAGAACTTGCACGAGAAACAAGAATAAAAATATATACACAATAGTGATACCGACTGTGCTCTATGCAAGTGAAAACTGGACAATTCTGGAAAAACATAAGAGCAGGATAAACGCAATGGAGATGAGACATCTAAGAAGGATAGTTGAAGACCAAGAAAAAAATGGATACAGCAAGTAGTAGAGGCGGGAAAACTTAAACAAAACTCACTCGAGGAATTGAAAATAATGGCAGGAAACAGAAAAGAATGGAAGAGGTGGGTAAATGGAAATTAAAATAGCTAGCCCAAATCCGACACCCTGTTAGGGTAAAAGGAAGGGGAGAAAGAAAGAAAGAAAGAATTGTAAGAAGTTTTTTATGAGCCTCTAGGGAAATGAATGTCCACACGATTATACCACCTCCACCAAATTGAACTGTCGGAGTAAAACATCATTGCTAATAACGTTCACCAGCTCTTCTCCATATCCTAGGCCGCCCATCTGATGAGTATTGGTTAAATCTTGATTCATCCGTGAAAAGCACAGCACTCCAATCGTCAACACCACAATTAAGATCACACTACATAAGAGTACACTTCGCGAGCGAAGTGTAAACGTTGTCTCCGATGATCTGCTGGTAATAGAGGTCCCTTGACAGGTATTCTGAACCTTAATCCATATTCATTTAAGCGTCTTTGAATGGTATAAATGGAAACTGTGTTTCTATGAACATCATTTAATCGTTGAATAAGTACTGATGCTGATAATTTACGATCACGTAACGCTTATAACCTAAGAAAACGATCTTCACCTTGACTTGTCCTTCGTCTACCTTGACCTGGCCTCCTGGTGTATTGTCCTGTTTCCCGAAATCTTTTTTTTGTATTGCATCAAACACCGTACTTCGAGAAGTTTTAAAAAGGAGACAATATAAAAACCTACTTCTTCTTCTTCTTCTTAAGGTGCCGTGATTTCTGCGTAGGCGTCCACCGTACATCGTCTTGTCAGGTGAGATGTTAAATAGTCAGGATTAAATAATTCTGTTTTTAGCAGCATTGCGAAGCATTTCATAACTGTGGATTCCTGTCCATTGTCGAATATTGCGCAGCCATGACATTTTTTTACGTCCCAGACCTCTCCTACCCTCTATCTTCCCTTCGAGTATCAATTGCTGAAAAGTATATCTTTCTCCTCGTAATATGTGTCCCAAGTATGCAGTCTTCTTACTTTTTACATAAATAAAAAGTTCCCTATTCTGTAAGCCCGCTCTTCTGTGTACTTCCTCATTTCTGACCCTGTCCGTCCATGATATTCTAAGCATTCGACGCAGGCACCACATTTCAAACACTTCAAGTTTGTTAATGGAACTGGCCTTTAACGTCCATGCTTCCATTCCGTACAAGAAAACAGGCCTAAAAACCTACAGCCGAACTTATAATCAGGTACAGTACCACAATAAACTTAAATTAATACTAAGCCACTATTTCACATTAGTAACAAAACGTAAGTGTCGTTGTTCGCACAAAACAAAACATCTAAACAGGTTCTAACAAGAAAACAACGTTATCGCTATTAAGGCATAAAATATAATTCAAACAAATTAAACAAGTTTTGATCTAAACACCAACAAAAAACAAAAAAATCTGAGTGTCTAGTTACTTTTGCACCCCAGTGTAATTACCATTACCATTAACCATAAACAAATGAATATACGAGATCTAATGTACTCGTACCTGGTTGGCCAATAATAGTGTAAGTTTATTTGGTTGGTAACACAATGGTTAAACTGGTGGCTGGTTTCTGTTCTTTTAGTGGTTTTTAATGCGAAGAAGTTTAAGTTGTGTTAAAATTTAAATATCGTACGATTATTGTAACTATTTTTTGATCCCCATTTTCACCGATTTCTAATAATAAAACCCTAATGATCCAATTACATAATGATCATATAATTCTTTCAACTTTTACACCCTTGGGCTTCTTAAAATAATGAATGTAGTCATTCCACGACACGACAAGAACTGTTTTTTATTTTGTTTCTTTGGGTGGTCAACGTGCCGCGCAAACCAAAGAACTCGTGTAGACATGGATGTTATCGGCAGATGACGTTGTGCTGGTCTGTCGAAGGCGGTCCATTAAAAAACCGCGTGGTCCTGCGACCAACATTCGGATAATAATCTAATGGTGTTCGTGACACATGTAGAAAACATTTGGGAAGGTAATTGATAAGCGACCGGTTAGCGGGTCGGGTTCTTGATGTTTCCGATCGTTAGTATCCGTCTTTATCTTTGTGGGAACAAATAATGGTGGCGCCTTTCGTATAGGATCGTTATTAATTTTACATCATGTTACGTTCCAAATTTAAAGTAGAAAGTCCCACCTCTATTTTATCAAAATTTAAATAATTCAGGACGTGTAAGAGCGGTTGCCTATAATATATTATAAGCAAGGTGGCGAAAATAAAATTAGTAATTTTCAAATAGGGGTAATGTCTGGCAAATTGTGCTGAAGTTAAGGGAACACGTCCTCTTTTTTGTGAAGAAACTAATTTAGATCGTTCTTTCTAGAGTTATCTTGGAAGAATTGGGATCATAAAATTGAAATTTTTGAATCTCGGTACTATTCGGTGACCTCCGTGTGTCAAGTTGTCAAGTGTTCGGAAAGACGACGGAAAGAAAGTGATTCCAGATTTGACGGTGTTACTGAAAGGTTGGGCTAGATTAAAAACGGCATTTTGTTTTTTTGCTTTTGCTGCTGTTCCATGTGGGATCTGGACTAGTCCGAACCGTGTGGATATTCAAGGGGATTTGCTGCCTTCGTGGAAGGGTTTTTTTTGGAATATCCACAATTTCGCTAAAAAAAGCGGATCTACAGTACACGTGAATACCGGGAGTCGTATTTAGATCAAGAAATTAGCCTTAATCACGAGTCCAAATAGCCGGCTACGCTTCGGTCCAATTTGGGATATTTCAAACCCCTAATCTGGCTAAGAAGGGGTTGGTTGGTTTGTTTGTTTTTTTCTGCTTCTTCTTCTTCGTATTTTTCCGTCTGGCTGTAATTTTTAACTTTTCAACATTGTCACACAAGTCTATGTACAGCGACAAGCGTATGGGATTTTGGATTGAAGACACGCTGAACTATAACTGGAATTCCACGCGGTGAAGTATATGAAAATTCGAGGTATGGATCGATAATTAATTTTCAACGGAAGATTTAAGCGCCGTCTAATTTGGTTTGCGGAATACAATAGTTTTTTTAAAGATTATTTGCTGTTAGTTTTTATTTTCATATTTACAAATACTTTACAGATTTTTTTAAAGATAATTTGCGGTTTATTTTATTAATTCAATATTTACACATACCTATTTTAATTTTGTAAACTGCGTCTAAGGGGGGGTTATATATTTGAGATTTATTTTTTTTATATTATTTTCTGCGCACGCACTTGAGCTCACGTGGTGTCCTATTTGCGTTAATTATTTTTTTTGGTTGGTATTGAACCGCACACCCCTTAGCGTCCGGTACTTTTGATACGTCTTACCTTTCATTTTGTTCTGTTAAATAGAAATAACTTATGAATTTTTGTTAGGCAAGTAGAAGCCGCATTTTTATATTATTTTTTTTATTAAGCCTATGGTAAAGTTAAATAATATTGTAATATGTATTTACTTTCAACTATCTTGGGAATCTATTTATTAAAATTGACTAAATTCTAATCTGACAATTTCATTTATTTTTCTTTATTTATTCAGGTTGTATACTGTTACTTAGTATTTTAGTAGTAAACCTATTGGTAAGTTGGTGGTTTATTGAATAATAACGTAGGGAAGGCTGTGGGCCAATTTACCTGGCGCCCCTGATATAACTTCGGATTTTTTTTGTTTTGTGGACCGCACGACCATCTCCACTGTTTTGTCTAGCCGCGAGCCATTCCCAGACTGTCACCGTATAGTACTTTTCTTTCCGGGTGTACGTCTGATTTATATTTGGTACATTTTGTAATTTTTTTATATAGATTCGGTTTTGTACGCCACATATTTTGGCGCCCAACGTGGGGCCCTTAATTAATTAACCTTTTTTTGTCAACCCCTTGTGTAGATTCCTTTTAATTAGTTAACCTAACGTGTTTGGGCTTTAATTGACTAACTTTGATTTATTTACTTTACCACTGGTTTTGCACTTAGTAGTAGTCTTAGAACTTCGTGTTTAGTGGAAGTGTATGCCAAGAAGTGCTTACTAGTTTTTTTTTGTGTGACGTGAAGTTGGAAGAAGCCAAAAATGGAACTTAAAAGAAGATACTTTGAAGTGGTGTTGTGGAACTTAGAAGAATTATGGATATATTAGGACTTTGAAATATTTCTATTTCAGTTGGAGTTCAAATTTATTTTTTTGAGAAGTTGGACTTCGAAATTCTACATTGTGGTTTAACTTACTTATGTTAGGGAATGTAAAATCTTTTTTTGAGATTATGTTGTGACTTGTAATTTGTTCTGAAACAATGAAATTTTGAAAATCTTTTGTGAAATTTTATAGATTGAATAAAGCGACTATTACTTTTATTTTGCTTTTGGTTTGCTCCCATTAATAAAGTAAACTGTACCTGTGTGTTAATATTTTTACTTATATCTTGATTTTGTTTGAATATTTGCTCCTTTCGGTTGATACATTTTTTTTAAATTTTGAACTTTGTCAAGATGGTGCGAAAACTTGTACCCAACTACTTAAGGAAAGAGGAACTGGAATATGAACTCAAAATTCGTGGAGTGTCTACTGGCACTGTTGAGTCTATGAGGTCTAGTCTGTCTGATGCACTTAGTCGTGAGGCAGCAAATGAAAGCTTTAGATATCCTGAGCACCCATTCACCTTTTCACAGGATAAAACTGCAATCGAGACTAAACTTGCGGAGCTGAATACGGCTGTTGGAAAGTTTGCCGGAACTCCTACTTGTGCTGAGTCCTTGAGATTGCGGACACAGATTAACCATGTCTTGGGGAGAATTGATCTTATGGTATTGCCAACAGGTGACGATGCAGACGCAGCCCAGGTTGTTAAGTCAGACTTTCTTGCTGAGATTTTGAAGTTGTCACAGGATTTCCATGATAAGCAGCATCCAATCGGATCTGGTTCGGTACCAGTAGCGCTCGATGTGATTTCGGTTTTAAATCAGTCTTTTCAGGCAGGGGTAGGACAAGTTCATGCTTCTTCTCCTGGAGCGATGTCACAAGCTGGTAATAATGTTTTTTCAGGGTCTGTCTCTAGTTTTTCTTCTGGGATGATACTTCCTCATAAATGGGGAATAGAAAAGTTTTCAGGTTCTGCTAGGGGTATGTCTATTTCTGCATTTTTTGAGATGGTGAATGAATTGAGTCTCGCTCGTCATGTACCAGATAGTATACTTTTGGAATCAGGTATAGATTTATTTTCGGATAAAGCCTATCAGTTTTATAAAGATGTTCGTCTACGTGTAGGGAGTTGGGCTGAATTAGTTGAAGAGTTTCGTAGGGAGTACCTGTCAGCTCACCATGGGGAAGCGCTTTTTGAAGAGCTTCGGAGGAGAACTCAGCATTCGTCTGAGACTATTGGAGTTTACTTGGCAATAATGAATAGTTACTTCAATCGCTTGCGTTGTCATGTTCCAGAGGAAGTTAAATTGTCTATAGTTATTAGGAATTTGCATCCGTTCTATCAAGATAGATTACGTGATCCTTTGCCAGCTACCTTGGAGGAACTTCGTGTTCTATGTCGCAGTATGGAGGAAAGACGTGATTGTATTAGGAACTATGTTGAACCGAATAGTAGGAAAATGAATACTTTGGAAAAGGACCTAGCTTATATCAGTGTGGATGCTGAAAGTTGTAGTAGTGTTAGTGAGGGTCCTGTTGCTTCATCCGAATCGGAGTCAGCTAGAGGAAAGTTTAGGACTTTAGTCTGTTATCGTTGTAATCAGTCAGGCCATAAGGCAGTAGGGTGTTTAATGAAGAAGGAGGCTGTTCACTGTTTTAAGTGTAAGGAAGAAGGGTTTACAGTCAGAACTTGTCCTTCGTGTAATTCGGGAAACGGAAGGAAGCGCACCTAACTGGTCGAAGAGGTGTTGCCGACGTTGACTCGACCAACCTACGTCCTATTTTAGACTTTATTTTACATCATTCCGAAGGAGATGAACGTCCATATTTGAAAGTTAAAGTCTTAGGAAAGGAAATTTTGGGATTATTGGATTCTGGTGCTTCAAAGACCATTGTAGGAAGAACTGGTTGGAAATTTTTACAAAACTTGGGTTTAGAGTTGGATACTTCGAAGAAGACCGTTTGTAGAGTGGCGAATGGTCAGATGTGTGAATCGTTGGGGGAATGTTTAGTACCTTTCATGGTTAGGGATCGCTTGCGTGTCTTGCCAGTATTAGTTATTTTGGACGTACCGCACATTCTGATTTTAGGATCTGATTTTTGGCGTGTTATGGGTATCGTTCCAGATTTGAGGCATAACGAATGGTATTTTTCGGACGCTCCAGCAATGGTAGGTTCAGTGGATCATCTCCGAGGTCAAACTATTTTGACCGATGCAGAGAAGTCGCAATTGGAGGAAGTTATTAATAGAAGTCGTGAACTAATGGGCACTTCTCTTGGTTGTACTGATGTCACTGAGCATGTGATTGTTTGTAAATCTGCACCCATAAAACAACGTTACTATCCTGTATCCCCAGTAATCCAAAGCCATATTGATAAAGAGCTAGAAGATATGTTGGCGAAAGGAGTAGTGGAGCGATCGAATAGTGCTTGGTCGTCCCCGATTCTCTTGGTGAAAAAAAAGGTTCCAGAAGGTGAAGAACCAAAATGGAGGTTCTGCGTAGACTATCGAAAGCTTAATGCCGTAACAGAGAGGGATGGCTACCCATTACCGTACATCTCTAATATTTTAAATAAATTAAAGAACGCGCATTATCTTTCCACCATAGACATTAAGTCGGCGTATTGGCAGGTACCTGTTGCTAAGGCTTCCAGGCCTTATACTGCTTTTACGGTTCCTGGTCGAGGTCTTTTTCAGTTTTGCAGAATGCCTTTTGGATTACATAATGCCCCGGCTACATGGCAAAGGTTGATAGATCGTGTCCTCGGTCCGGAGTTGGAACCCTATGTTTTTACTTACTTGGATGACGTGGTCATCGTGACAAAGTCTATTGAAGAACATGTAAGGATCTTAGAGGAAGTCTTTAGACGCTTGAGAGAAGCTAAGTTAACCGTTAGCTGGGATAAATGTCAATTTTGTAGACCGGAACTAAAGTATTTGGGTCATGTGGTTGATAGGAATGGACTACATGTTGATGGTGATAAGGTCAAGGCTATGCTACGTATCCCAACACCCACATCCGTCAAGGAAGTTCGTAGCATCATAGGCACATTTTCCTGGTATCGAAGATTTATTCCTTCCTTTGCGACACTACTAGCTCCAATTACAGCGATATTGAAGAAAGGAAGAAAATTCAATTGGACCCCGAGTTGTGAAGAATCTTTTCAGAAAATAAAAGAATGTCTAGTTTCTGCTCCGATACTTAATTGTCCTGACTACAATTTGCCTTTTGTTGTCCAATGTGATGCCTCAGGATATGGAGTGGGCGCCGTGTTATTGCAGCCAGGCCCGGATGGTGACGAAGTAATTAGTTTCCTGAGCAGATCACTAACGCGTCAAGAAAGGAATTTTTCCACGACGGAACGGGAATGTTTAGCTGTGTTATGGGCAGTCGAAAAACTGCGTCCTTATTTGGAGGGTGTTCCGTTTACGGTCGTGACTGATCACGCATCCCTCGTATGGCTTCAAAATTTGAAGGATCCTACTGGAAGATTAGCTCGATGGGCGGTAAGATTGCAACAATATGACTTTAAGATTGTGCATCGGAAAGGAAAAGAACATGTTGTCCCCGATTTGTTATCTCGGTCAGTTCCCGTGCTTGATATGGTTGAAGAGGTTGTACCGCTTCCTAGTGGTGATAGTTGGTATGATAAACTTTGTAGAAAAATCGAGTCTAATCCCTTGAAGTATCCTCAGTGGAGAATGTCTGGTGGCAAACTTTATAAATACATCCGTCCCAGTCATGGATTTTTGGTCGAGGAAGTGGACAATTGGAAGGAAGTCGTTCCTAAGGGTCAACGATTGGAAGTGCTGAAGTTGTGTCATGATAGTCCTTTAGCAGGTCATATGGGGATCCTGAAAACTTATAAGCGTATTAACGAGAAGTATTTTTGGCCGAAACTGCGGAGTGATGTGTCTCGTTACGTTGGACGTTGCTCACTGTGTGCCATGCATAAGGTGGAACAAGGTAAGCCCAAAGGCTTTATGACTCCTCAACCTAAAGCTACTCAACCATGGGAGATAGTAGCAACCGATCTTATGGGACCTTTCCCAAGATCAACTCAAGGCTATAAGTTTATCTTAGTGGTAATGGATGTGTTTAGTAAATTTTCTTTGGTATTTCCGTTGCGATCCTCAAAAGCCGTGCATGTCGTTAAGAAAATAGAAGAAGAAGTTTTTCTCGTATTTGGAGTTCCACGTCTGTTACTATGTGATAATGGTGTCCAGTATACTTCGGGTATTTTCAAGAAAATGATGGAAACCTATGGTGTCTCAGTTCGTTATAATGCGTTGTATCATCCACAGTGCAATCCATCTGAACGCTATAACCGAACCCTTAAAACAATGATGGCAACTTATATAGCTGACAACCATAGGAAGTGGGATGAAAATTTGGCCAAACTAGCATGTGCTACGCGCACTGCATACCACGAGTCGACTGGTCAAGATCCCTACTTCATAAATTTCGGTCGGAAGATGGTAGTGGATGGACGAGATTTTTCCCGAAAGGACAAACTCGGAGACCCGGAGGACGAAGTAGCTAAAATGGGATATAATCGATCGCGTGGACTCCAGGAATTATTTGTTGATGTTAGAAAACGTTTAGATAAAGCTTCGGCTAAGTGTGAGAAGACCTATAATCTACGGAGACGTCCAGAGGAATTTCAGCCCCATCAGTCAGTATGGCGGAGAAATTTTGTGTTGTCAGATGCCGCTAAATATTTCACGAAAAAGTTAGCTCCTAGATGGATAGGACCCTACTTCGTGAAGAAGAAAGTTTCCCCCTGGACATATAGTTTAGAGGATGAAAATGGCAAGGATCAAGGTATTTGGAATATTAAGGATTTAAGGATTAGTAACCCGACTGGTGATCCCGATAGGATTTAGGTCGGAGTAGAACGGACTAGCAAAGTTTTGTCTAGTCTAAGTAAATTTAGTTAGTCTTCTGAAATTGGTTGTATTTATTTTTTTTTGTTGTGTCCGTGAAGGATGACTGAGTGTTGGCTATGATCGGTTCTTAGGATGTATTTGGATGGTCAACCGATTCGTTTTTTTTTGTGTTAGGTAGCCAATACGAAGTCGTAGGGTTGCGGTAGCCTTAATTTCTTTTGATTTATGGAATTGAATGTCACTTAGGTTTGGTCAGAAATATGTTGTCTTCGATGATATGGCGTTGGGATTTGTTTTGATGTTAGTAAGCCATTCTATTTAATTGGGATTTTTTCGAAGCCACATAATTATGTTTTGGTGAATCTTGTTGGATAATAGCTTAGTTTTGGATGATTCACTAAATTTCGTTGTATACGGATTTAAATTCTGAAAGACCTATCTCATTTTTATTTTAATGAACAATTGGAATTACACTACTGTTTCGGTAGATGTTTCTCGCAGTATCAGTAAGAGTCGAGTGGTGGAGAGTTTCTTATGGACTCATGTTATGCGAGGTATAGTGAAGTACTAGCGATGCCCCAGAGCTGGGAGGTCGCGAATAAGGGCAACATCCAGTAACCGACCAAATCAGTGTTGTCAGATTGACGTTGGAATTTGAAACTATTCTACTTGATCTCATACGATGAGAGATGACTGTTGTGTGGAAGTGGAGTAAGTGTTGTAAGTAAGTTGTTGCTTTGTGCGTGTGGTTTGAGGTTGGTATGTCTTTCGTTGTCCAAGTACTTGCGCATGGTGAAGACGGTGTGGATGATGATTGTGTGGATTGTGTGGACTTCGCTCAGAGTTTAGGTAGTGTGTCGCTAGCGCGAGGGAAAATTTTCTTCGTCTAGTTTTTCCTCGTAAATTTTCCTCTGGGAAAGGGAGGTGTTGTTACGTTCCAAATTTAAAGTAGAAAGTCCCACCTCTATTTTATCAAAATTTAAATAATTCAGGACGTGTAAGAGCGGTTGCCTATAATATATTATAAGCAAGGTGGCGAAAATAAAATTAGTAATTTTCAAATAGGGGTAATGTCTGGCAAATTGTGCTGAAGTTAAGGGAACACGTCCTCTTTTTTGTGAAGAAACTAATTTAGATCGTTCTTTCTAGAGTTATCTTGGAAGAATTGGGATCATAAAATTGAAATTTTTGAATCTCGGTACTATTCGGTGACCTCCGTGTGTCAAGTTGTCAAGTGTTCGGAAAGACGACGGAAAGAAAGTGATTCCAGATTTGACGGTGTTACTGAAAGGTTGGGCTAGATTAAAAACGGCATTTTGTTTTTTTGCTTTTGCTGCTGTTCCATGTGGGATCTGGACTAGTCCGAACCGTGTGGATATTCAAGGGGATTTGCTGCCTTCGTGGAAGGGTTTTTTTTGGAATATCCACAATTTCGCTAAAAAAAGCGGATCTACAGTACACGTGAATACCGGGAGTCGTATTTAGATCAAGAAATTAGCCTTAATCACGAGTCCAAATAGCCGGCTACGCTTCGGTCCAATTTGGGATATTTCAAACCCCTAATCTGGCTAAGAAGGGGTTGGTTGGTTTGTTTGTTTTTTTCTGCTTCTTCTTCTTCGTATTTTTCCGTCTGGCTGTAATTTTTAACTTTTCAACATTGTCACACAAGTCTATGTACAGCGACAAGCGTATGGGATTTTGGATTGAAGACACGCTGAACTATAACTGGAATTCCACGCGGTGAAGTATATGAAAATTCGAGGTATGGATCGATAATTAATTTTCAACGGAAGATTTAAGCGCCGTCTAATTTGGTTTGCGGAATACAATAGTTTTTTTAAAGATTATTTGCTGTTAGTTTTTATTTTCATATTTACAAATACTTTACAGATTTTTTTAAAGATAATTTGCGGTTTATTTTATTAATTCAATATTTACACATACCTATTTTAATTTTGTAAACTGCGTCTAAGGGGGGGTTATATATTTGAGATTTATTTTTTTTATATTATTTTCTGCGCACGCACTTGAGCTCACGTGGTGTCCTATTTGCGTTAATTATTTTTTTTGGTTGGTATTGAACCGCACACCCCTTAGCGTCCGGTACTTTTGATACGTCTTACCTTTCATTTTGTTCTGTTAAATAGAAATAACTTATGAATTTTTGTTAGGCAAGTAGAAGCCGCATTTTTATATTATTTTTTTTATTAAGCCTATGGTAAAGTTAAATAATATTGTAATATGTATTTACTTTCAACTATCTTGGGAATCTATTTATTAAAATTGACTAAATTCTAATCTGACAATTTCATTTATTTTTCTTTATTTATTCAGGTTGTATACTGTTACTTAGTATTTTAGTAGTAAACCTATTGGTAAGTTGGTGGTTTATTGAATAATAACGTAGGGAAGGCTGTGGGCCAATTTACCTGGCGCCCCTGATATAACTTCGGATTTTTTTTGTTTTGTGGACCGCACGACCATCTCCACTGTTTTGTCTAGCCGCGAGCCATTCCCAGACTGTCACCGTATAGTACTTTTCTTTCCGGGTGTACGTCTGATTTATATTTGGTACATTTTGTAATTTTTTTATATAGATTCGGTTTTGTACGCCACAATCAACTGATAAGATTATGATAAATATTTATATCCAATTTTAAATTAATTGTAGAACATATTAATATAGTGGATAAAAAACGTAATAACTATATTTTATCGTTGATTGAACAACCCGAATTTGGGTTATTCAATCAACGATTTTATAATAAATGTAGAGTTAAGTCGATCCAAGGTATTTATCATTAAGACACCATTCGATTTTAAAGGATTTATAAAAAATACTTTTTTAAAAAAATTATTATTACAGATAGCATGGGAACATCAAAGAGACAGACTTTACAATTAAATGCACTTGTACCTATCTTTAGTCGTGTAAGTGAAAATTCTAATAACATTGTACATTACTTTACATTTGTACATCTTGTAGCTTTTTTCTTTTATTGTATTTTAGAAATTCTTGGAAAAGGAAATAAAAAAATAAAATAAAAATAAACCATAAATCTTCAAAAAGATTAAACTTATAAATAAACAGATTACAGTTCTTGTAATATCCCAAATATTAATAAATCAAAATAACTAAAATGTAAGCTATAAGCTCTTAAAAAGCTTGCCAAAGGTAATTAATTTCCAGGCGAAAGAAGTGTATTTTTGTTCAAAATATTTATTCTATTGAGAAAATGATAACACTTTAACTAAATTATAGGTCAAAACCAATAAAATTCTAAGAGTGATTATGCAAAATCGCTTTCAAGTGGACTAAATTAAGAGAGAACCGTGCAAGTTTGCATGGGAAATTTGAATACTCTTACCCCAAATATAATTTATTACGAAAAGGGAACTTTTAAATACACACTTGACGTATTAGAATCCATAAAAAAAATAATCTCTAGACAGAGTTAACTGAAAATACAGTCTCGTAGAAACTATATCTCGATAGTCACGATAGTTCGATAGGCAATAGTCAGAAATACGTATATACGGTTGCCTTCCATCGATATACCTATTTTGTTTTTTGTTGTCCTGTTTTGCGAGATATGCCATTACATTTTACTTTTATCTATATACACTCAGATGCAAAAAAAGCAACGGAGAAAATTTAGGTCAAATTCAAAGTATTTCAATTTTTTTATTTTTAGCCCCATTTTGATGATTTTTTAGCACACTGTATAAATTTATAAATTTTAATTTGGTATAGTTAGTTTTTTGATAAAATTTTATATTTGACTTTATTGTACGGGGTTAATTAAAACGTGGTTTTATTATTCTAACTTTGAAACCTCCTGTGATATAATTTCGTTAGCGAATTTTCGTAAAACCTTATTTTTCGGTTGCAACCATGTCTCCTAAGCATTGTGTTTTTTGTTTCATGTCAAAATATGCCTTGGTTCATTTTTTAGAGCCAAATTAATTTGCCACCCACAATTTACGACTTTTTTAATTATGATTATTTTGGAGTCATTTTGTAATACAACGAGGTAGCTTTGGCGACTGTTATCATTATGTCACTTACATTTTGTTTACCTATAATTGATCATGGTTCTTAGTGCCGAAGATTGTGCGAAAGCCGTTGCTCTGGTTGAAGATGGGCGAAATTATGAATATGAGACTAGAGTACTAAACACTCATCACTTTACCATCCAAAGGGTAGTGGAACGTTTTATACGAACTGGAACAAACAAGCGTAAATCGGGAAGTGGCAGGAAGCACAAAACTACCGCTTTAGATAATCGTTTTATACGAGTAACGCTTTGCCGGATCGTCATTTAACAGCGGTGTAAACAAGAAATCAGCTTCAAGAGGTTCGAGGCAATAATGTAAGTGTATTTAGAGTTCGTCGAAGATTACATGAATTTGGTTTGCAAAGTTGCAGACCAGCAGCTGGGCCCAAATTACTTCCACGGCACAGAGTGGCTAGACCACAATTTGGTCCAGACCAGAAGTGACCAATTTGATCAGAAGTTTGTATTACTAAAATAAACTGGCCAGCGTGTTCGCCAGATGAACCCAATAGAACACGTTTGGCTCAAGAATTGAAATTCGCTTGGCTCTAGAAGAGGAATGGCAAAACATCCAGCAAGATGATATTCGCAACCTCATAGACAGAATGAGCCGACGTGTACAGGCAGTTATAGAGGCTAGGGGAGGTAATACAAAGTATTAAGTTATTTTTTAGTAGTTTTTCTTTGTTATTTGAGTACTTATAATAAGTTACATTTAAGTTGTTTTTTGTGTTTTGTTATTGTTATCATTGTTTATTAAATCCAAGATTATGTCGTTGCTTTTAATCATTATTTAAATACAATACGGTCTTACGAAAATCCGCTAACGGAATTATTCCACAGGATGTTTCAAAGTTAGGATAAAAAACCACCTTTCGATTAACCCCGTATAATAAGTCAAATAGGCCACAACCAAAGCTGTTCATTGCCGTTCTTGAGTATGCATTTAAAAGACTAACATGGCAACAGAAAGGAATATCCATCGATGGAGAAAGATTAAACCATCTACGTTTTGCGGACGATATCGTGCTTCTGTCAGATAATCTGGGAGAGATCAAAGACATGCTCCAAGAACTGAATGACATACTACAAGAAAGTGGGCTGGAGATAAATTTCGAGAAAACCAAAATGATGACCAATATGGTTCCCAGCGAAGAGATACAGATCAATAACAACAAGGTAGAATTAATCGATAAATACACATACTTGGGTCATGAAATTAGAATAACCGGAGACAACCAAACCTGCGAGCTAAATAGACGAATCACGTTGGGATGGGCGGCATATGGAAGGATGAGAGACATTTTTAAAACAAATACCCCAATTCACCTGAAAAGGAAGGCATTTAACCAATGCGTCTTACCAGTCTTCACCTACGGAGCAGAGACCCTAACTTTAACGAAAGCTACTGCCGAAAAACTGAGGGTAACACAAAGGCGAATGGAGAGATCAATGCTGGGCCTGACCTTGAAAGATCGCGTGAGAAATGAGGAGATACGCCGACGAACTGGCGTAGACGATATTATATTCCGAATCAATAAACAAAAGTTGAGGTGGGCTGGACATGTTGCTAGAATGGAAGACGGAAGATGGACGAAGAGATTATTGGAGTAGAGACCAAGAGCCGACAAGCGAAGTCGAGGCAGACCACTCACCCGATGGACCGACGACCTAAGGAGAATAGAAACAAACTGGATTGCAGCAGCTAGAGATAGAAAGAACTGGAGACCTTTGGAGGATGCCTATATCCAATAATGGATGTGAAAATGGGGCTGGATGATGATGATGATAAGTCAAATATAAAATTTTATTAAAAAACTCACTATACTAAATTAAAATTTAATAGTTTTTACACAGTGTGCTAAAAAAATCATCAAAATAGAGCTAAAAATAAAAAAAATGAAATACTTTAAATTTGACCAAAATGTTCTCCGTTGCTTTTTTTTCATCTGAGTGTAGTTTAATGTAATTAGTCATACAAACATTAAAAGCTTTTTGCATTTAAAAAAAATCATTATATGTTTTTCCTTGTATCTAACATAAATGAGTATAATCAATTATCTTCATAATTAACGCTAAACCTTGTCTTTTTGGGAACCGATAAACACAAGGTGTTTAAAAAAGTTTGCTCACTCGAATAGTTTTTTAACGCATTATTCAATAAGCATATAATTAGCGATAGAAACGTGATATCGTCGTAGTTCACAACTTTACCTTTCAGCTTTTATGTACTTAATTAGAAAATATCTTTAATTGTTCTCGAGGTAACAGAGTTCTTGTAGACGGCCATAATCGCATATCTGAACGCACTCTTCTCTGGGAAAAAACTAATTCGTGTGTGGTGAGTACGTACTAAAAGTATTATTGGTACTGGTACTACCAAAAAGGCATCACGTATCGAACGTTGACAACGAAACAAACGAAAAACAAAACACAAGGATCGATCGAGAATGGCTGGTTTGTCCGCCGCCAGGATCACAAAAAAGTTGAGAAATAATCGACAAACCGCTGTGTGAACTTTCATCGAGACATCCGAAAAGATGGTCGAGGAAATACAATAAGAAAAATGAAAGGTGCAGTTCGTTTTGTATATTATAACACAGTAATTACCTCTAAACATCGGGTAACAAAACTAACTAACGACGTCGTAAAAGAGATTACAAGTTGAGGCCAGTAATTATTTTATAAATCTAAAAGTAATACTTATTACTTACTAATACTTACAATAATAACGATGTATTAAAATGTATTTATTTTAAAAGTATTAAGCAATTATATTACTAAAGTCAATTTGTTTGTAAATGGCAGCTCATTACGAATGCAAATCTTCAGATAGAGTTACCGTCAAGGCCATAAACCATTGCCGTGCGGATGTTGTTTAAACAAATAAGGTTTTTTTGTTGAAAAATTACGCGTTATGCAATAATTTGTTTAGTTACAAACACTTTAAAAAGACTCCATACAATAATTAAAAACTCTTAACACTAATAATAAGAAAAAGCACGAATGTTCTCTCTTTTAATAATTGTACTATTTTTGGTTTTATAACGCATAGGGGAAGGTGGGGGAATATCGACCGCAGGCTAATATCGATCACTCTCAAATTTCATCTAATGAACAGCTGGAGTGTGGCGTCACAGCTGTCATATTGTTATTGTTACTTTCCAAACAAAAGTTGAAATGCCCAATCCCAAGACTTTTTAATTTCTATAAAGTTAACATTTTGCTTCCTCTGCTGCTTTTTCTTTTAATCAACCACTTAAGGGCGTCATGGTCGGTTCGGATTAAAAACTTCCTTCCATAGAGGTATTGATAGAAGTGCTCTACTGATTTCACTACTGCTAGAAGTTCTCTTCTCGTGACGCAATAATTCCGCTCAGGTTTTGAGAGAACTTTACTAAAATATCCAAGGACTCTTTCCTGTCCTCCTTGAATCTGAGGTAGCACTCCTCCAATTCCCACATTACTTGCATCTGTATCTAAGATAAACTCTTCTTCTGGCAGTGGATACCCTAAAATTGGTGCTGTGATTAAATGCTTTTTCAAGGTCTCAAATCATTTTGGCAGTCTGTATCCCAGCGGTAATCTCTTGGTTCCTCTGTCAGTCGCGTTAATGGCTTAGCGATATCTGCAAACTTCTTAATAAACCTCCGGTAGTAAGTACATAGTCCAAGAAAACTTCTCACTTGATGTTTGTCAGTTCATTCTGGTCATTCCTTAATGGAATCGATTTTTCCCTTATCCACGGCCACTCCTTCTTTACTGACTATATGACCCAGATAATTGACTTTACCTTGAAATAACTGGCACTTCTTGGGATTTAACATCAATTGGGCAGCTTTCAGTCGATTAAAAACGTTTTCTAAATTCTTCAGATATTATTCAAATATCTCCCCCAAGACGATTATGACATCTAGATAAACGAGGCATTTTTTCAAGATACCCCTCTCAACACATTTTTCACCAGGACCACCAGAGTGGTAATCATCGAGCTGTTTGACGAATTAGCTTAGAATTACCAGTATCAATTTTATGCTTATCAATGGTAGTCCATCCCGTCTTTTCTCCTTTCGGTACGGATCGGAGAGCCTACTAGAAAATACTCGTTAGAATAATAAAATGTTTACAGGTTAAATATGAGTCATATTTATCGTAACAGTAGTGTTTAAGTACTTCCTAATTATTCGAGTGTTGTGAACTAAGCAGCCGTCTTGATGAAACCAAACATTCTCCAGATTTACATCAGGAAGTTTGAGAATAGCGGGAAGAACATGGTTCTGTAACAAATCGAGGTAAATCTACTATTCAAGCTGCCCTCAATAAAAAATGAACCTATTATGTGGTCTCCTAAAATGCCAGTCCAGACGTTAACTTTTTGAGGACGTTGAGTTCGGTAAACAACACTTCTGTGCTGGTTTTCTCGCTACCAATACCTCGTAATGGAAGGATTGTGCCTCCCTACTAACGAAACAGAAGATTCATCAGTGAATAAAAATTGGTTCATCATTAGCCTTCGTTATAAGAGTTTCACAAAACTTCATTCTTCGACAGTAGTCGTCTGGATAAAGCTGCTGCGTTTTCAAATATTTAAAATTCTTGTAACCGTGCTTTTTCCATACTTTTGTTACAGTAACATTGCTAACATCTAACTCGCTAGTAACGCTTCTACTTGAACGTGTTAAATCTACCTCTATTGTTGCACACAGTTGTGTATCCCAGTATTCTCTTTCCTCAAATTTTTCTGGACACTTCTTGAGCGTGACATTTTCTAAAATTTTTAAGGCAATAACAACTCTCAAAATTTTTAACAATATTATGAATTGACTGTATGCAGGAAATTGGTCTCTCCTCAAAAAACACAGAAAAAAAATCTACACACTGTCCAGAATTGCCACCATAAAACCATTTTATTATTTGAACCATTTCTGCGGGCGCTGTTATTGTTTTAAACAACCACTGTATAATGAAAAATAATTGGGGATCAACGGAGGCTCGTAGAAAGTCGACACGGGCAGTGTTGCCATTTATAGAGTGTAAATCTAACTTAAAACTTAACGTACTGTATCAGTTAATTTTTGTAGAAACCGTGACAATACTGTAATTTACTGTAAGTCACAAACGAATTCTGCATTGCTCCTCTGGTTTGCTCACTGCTCACGTCTATTAATATCCTGAGCATAAATAACTTTAAAGTAAATTTACCTCGTAATATATTTTCTATAGAAAAGGTCTTATCTAAATTATTTGTTGTTTCCATGTACCTAAAATTTATTTTTATACAATTGATAATGATTTATATATGCGAATATTTACAAAACTCTAGTTTTCTCTAATTATTTCGAATTAATGAAATCCTTTGTTTATGGCGCAATACTAAATTAATGAACATTTTGTAAAGCTTAAAAGGCTGAAAACGAAACGAGATTTTTGATCATATTTCAGGAAATTGTAATACCGATTGAAAATTTTATTTTTAAATTTTGTAAAATATCTATATTTGCATCCAAAAAGTTTCATATTTACAATATTTAAATATATATATTTTAACCTAGATTGCACTAGTAAGTGAAAGACTGAAAGGTTTTATATTAACAACCGATATACGGAGAAATATTCTTTATTCCGTCTTACCAGCAGTTCTACCTGAAGAGCTAAAAGTAGCAAAGCACGTGTCATACAATGGCAGGTTTAACGGGCTGTGAATATTCCTTTTCGTATATATCGATGGCTTGGTTCCAAATGTGGCTTCAATTTTTCCATTTTTAAGCTATTTACACAGTAAACCGCATAATTATTTTAAGTTTTGTTCCACATGTGGCGAATTGCATTAATTTAAAAATTGACGCCAGAATATATAGAACCATTAGTATCTATGTACACAATGAACGTAGTTCGCAATTCCATATGTAGCTAGTAACACATAGCCATCTTTGAATGGACATCTTTCGATGTAGGTGAAGTTAGCGCCATTTGTTTTATTATAACCCATGGTACAATGAACATACCATAGGTATATTTACAACCTTAAAAATAACGAAAACAAAAGAAATGGTGTACTTTCGGCAACCGAACTAATAGAAACTGAGCAGAGAATAGTATTTTAAAATTGAATCCATTTATAGACGCGTCTGATTTAATAAGAGTTGGTGGACGACTGCGCAACGCAAATATTTCGTATAATCATAAATTTCCACTTCTTCCTACAAAATGCCAGATAGTTAGATCGAAGAAAGAGAACACATTCGCCTATTGCACACAGACCCTCAAAATACATTGTCAAACATTAGACTCACTTACTGGACTCTTGATGGACTGGGAGAAATCAAGAGGATCATATACAAATGTACGAACTGTTACAGATTTAACGCAAGGGCAGCTCATCAAATAATGGCCGATCTACCCAAGGACGGTTTCAGGTCTCTCGACCATTCCCAAATTCGGCATCGACTACGGGGGCCCATTTCTAATAAAATCTTGAAGACTGCGCCGTGCACCCATTTGTAAAGCTTATATAGCAGTATTTGTATGACTCGTTACTAAGGCAGTCCATATAGAACTAGTGTCCAGTCTTAGCACTAAAGCATTGCGAAGAGCTTTGCGACTTTTTGGATGTCCTACCTACCATAAAAGAATTTGCAGCCTGAATATTAATTGAGTGGAAGTTCATTGCACCTCGATCTCCACATCAGGGTGGAATTTGGGAAGCAGCTATAAAAAGCTGCAAGTATCATTTGGTAAGCTTGATGGGAAATAATATTTTTACATTCGAGGAATTAACCACTATTTTCGCTCAAATAGAAGCTGTTTTAAATTCACGACCCCTCTGTCCATTGTCAGATAGTCCAAATGATTTTTCGTTTCTAACCCCCGCTCATTTTCTCATTGGAAGCCGCATGACTTCCTATGCAGAGAAAGATATCTCAACAAGATCCGAAAATAGTTTATCACTGTGTCAGAAATGCAGCAAAATTCAGCAGCATTTCTAGAAATATTGGTCTAGGGATTATTTGAATCGCCTTCAAAATAAGCCCAATTGGTTTCTGCTCCAAGAAAACATTAAAGTCAATGAAGTTGTACTCCTAATAGATGACAACGCTCCCCTCTAAAATGGCCACTGGCAAGAGTAATCGAAACATTGCCAGGTAAAGACGACAGGGTTCGAACTGTAAAACTTTTAATTAAAGACGGAACATTTATAAGATCTATTGTTAAAGTGTGTCCTTTACCTCATACTCATTTAGATGTAGGTCACATCAACAGGGGACTACGTTGCGTAACAACATTTAATATTTTTACTTAATTTTGTATCATATCATCATATCACACTGTATATTAGTTTTAAGGTTTAGATTTGTAAAATTCTTTTGTACCATATATTATTCTGTACGGGTGCAGATTAAAAGAATTTTTTAGACATAAGCTTCTAAAGTCTTCAAAGAATCATAACAATGAAACGATGATTAGTAATTTCCAAATTATCTGTTTGAGTCATTCGAAAAATCCCAACAGTAAGGAAGGTTAAAAAATACCCTTCTCGGGTAGTTTTACCAATGAAAGGAGAGTTTGACGGTAATTTAAATGTAAACATATCCTTTATATACGTCGAAGGCCAGGGGGGCGATTTCTCAATTTGAAGAAACCGTTACGATCGGAGTCTCATACAAATGGGAGAGTTGACATCAGTTCGAATCCAGCATTAGATGAGCGCTAGGCTCTTGTTCGCGCTAGCCGCACCTCAGAAGGTTTAACAAAGTCGGTATATTAAAAATTTTACTCAGCTCGTGTCAATATTGCATTACTGACAAGTTATCTAGTTTGTTGTGCACATAAATTCAAGAAGACTAAATTTCGTAAATCAGCTGTCGTAAGAAAATTATCGGCGTACAAAAGACGTAGTAATTGTTTAAATGGATTTGTTAAAACGTTCTTTGCGAAACTTTCATTTATCCCAGTGTTCTGGGTGGTCATTCAAAAAAGTATAGAAAAGTGTATCTATTTCCCCAAGGACAAAACTTGTTCCCCAAGGAAAAAACCAGCGACCTATGACTGGTGCGCGAAACAAAGGCATCAGGACAAGGTGTAAGGACAAGCATCTTCGCTCAAAACCTACAACAAAAAAATTCCTACCATTCAGTATTAATAGCTGAAATATACTTACTATTGCAGACTTCATTCATTGAAAAAAGAAGAATTATTCTAAATAGTGGAAGTGTATACTAGACCCATAAAATTTTTCCTGTATATTTAAAATATAATATTTAAATTGTTACAATTTAACATATTGTAGTAAATATTTGCAGAGCTTTAATATCCCCCAAAAATACATCCGACTGGTAAAAACAACAATGGATTCGTCAATAGCAACTGTCAGAGTCCAAAATGAGCTCACTGAAAACTTTACGGTAGACCAAGGATTAAAGCAAGGAGACGGGCTGGCACCGACACTATTCAACCTGGCCTTGGAATATGTGATAAGACAGCTGAATATAGGAAGAGGTAATCTCCTAACAAATAAATCAATACAGATTGCTGCCTATGCCGATGATATCAGCATCATGTCTCGCAGAACAGAAGAGGCGGCAGAAATATATTCACAATTAAAATCAAAGGCAAAAGAGACCGGACTAGAAATAAATATTCAAAAGACAAAAAAGTTAACACAGGCAAGAGCTAGGGGAAACAGACGCACAGTTGAATTAGAGGACGATATTGAAACGGTAGAAAGTTTCACATATTTAGGAGTTGCATTAAAGACTGATGAAACAGGAGAACCAGAAATCCAAAGAAGGATAGTAAAGGGAAACAAAGCTTATTTTTCACTCGATCATGTGTTTCGCTCCAAAAACACACACTGGAGATCGAAAATCAGGATCTACAAAACTATTATCAGACCAATAGTATGTTATGCATGCGAGACATGGGTGATGACAGAAGAGACAAAAAGAAAACTGGAAGTCTTCGAAAGAAAAGTCCTAAGAAAGATATTTGGACCTATTAACGAAAACGGAATATGGAGATCCAGGTATAACCATGAACTCTACAAACTGTTCAAAGACACACCGATCTCAGAATTCGTTAAACTTCAGAGACTTCGCTGGGCTGGTCATGTAGTAAGAATGGAGACAGAAAAATTGCCGAAAAGAGCCCTAGATAGTAAAATGCAAGGCGCAAGACCAAAAGGAAGGCCACGGAAAAGATGGGAGGATGAAGTGGCAGCGAACGCGCCAAATTTGCTAGACGTGAGAACCTGGAGAAGATCGGTGCGGGACCGGCAAGGTTGGAGGCATAGTTTGGAGGAGGCCAAGGCCCGATTTGGGCTGTAGCGCCATTGGAGAGAGAGAGAGAGTGTAAATATTTGTATTATTTGCGTTGTTTATTTTAGTTAATAGGTATAGTTTTATTGTTCAATTATTTTTGTTTAGTTCTTTGTAGTTCTGTTTAGTTAATTAGTTAGTTCTACTTTGAATTTTATTATTATGGATAGTCAACGTTTTCCACTTGCTCCATCAGCTACTTAATGCGTTGGTAAGTTTTTCTTAAATAAATATGATAAAATATTATATTTTAATCTACTTTTTATCTACTTTAAAAGTTAATATTTTTAGATGAGTAAGGATGCTGCTAAATTATAAGGTAATGAAACTGCAAAAAGGTTTATTCAAAATGCCTACCATTTTTTTTAATTATTTGCCGAATGAAAACCCTGTTGAGGTAAGTTGATCATTAAAATGTATTTATCGAATTATGTAAATGTTACAAATGTTCTTAATAACAAAAAGATTTTAGTTAACATCCAAATGCCCGAAAGGCTCAGAAAAAAGTGTGCGTACATATAAAGTTGGGCATAATACAACCCTCACTTTAAAGAAGAAAAGTCGCAAAAGGAAATTAACGACTGACTTAAGTGATAGCGTCAAATATCACATTTGCTTAGAAATGTATCTCACATATGAAGAACATAAGTTTCTATTATGTATATATAAAAAATATATTTTATAAAAAAGTTAGACTTAGTTTATATCGTTAAGTTGCGCCAAAAGTAGGCAACCCACTTAAATTTTTTGGTAGCATTTAGCTTGAGTTTCTTGAGAATAGTTTCAATAAACGAATAAATTTTAATATTATCGTTCTATAATCGTTATTTTATAGTTATATTAAAGTTTTATATT
Organism: Diabrotica undecimpunctata; assembly: GCF_040954645.1. Taxonomy (NCBI): domain Eukaryota; kingdom Metazoa; phylum Arthropoda; class Insecta; order Coleoptera; family Chrysomelidae; genus Diabrotica; species Diabrotica undecimpunctata. Next base: position 22,433,367 of record NC_092809.1, read on the forward strand.
ATTAAAAGTGATGATAATAACACTGAATAAGCAATATTTTGAATTATATATAATCACAAAACGTTGTGTTATACACACTCAATATTGTGTTATATAATCCACACAATAAAGTAAGTTAAATAAAAAAGGTAAAATTTCTGATAGGAATAATAGAATATTAGTAGAAGTTTGCAAAAAAGGTCGACGAAATACTCTAATGAAATATGCTATGAGCACGTGCGCTTGGTTGTATAGTAATTTCTAGCCATTTCTAGTCTGTCAAAAAGTAATTAATTTCGCAAAAAATAATTACTAAATTCACTAGACATTCCGGACTGGGATTAGCGAATCGACTATATAAAAAAATATTTTATAAAAAAGTTAGTTATTATATATCGTTGAGTTGCGCCAAATATAGGCAACCAACTTAAAGTTTGGTAAGGTTCAGCTTGAGTTTCTTCAGAATATTTTCAATAAACGTTTAATATTTTTCAGTTAATTTATTATTTTTTGTGATGGTAATAATGCTGAAGGATGAATAAGCAATATTTCAAATGATATATAATCACAAAACGTACTCAATATTGTGTTATATAATCTACATAATAAAGTACTTTTGATAAAAAAGGTAAAATCCAGTGTCGTACAAAACTAGTTTCTAATAGGAATACTAGAATATTAGTATAAGTTTGCAGAAAAAGTTCGACGAAAGACTCTAACCAAATACGCTATGAGCACGTGTGCTTGGTTGTATAGTAATTTCCAGCCATTTCTAGTCTGTCAAAAAGTAACTTAGCAAAAAAATAATTACTAAATTCACTAGACAGTTCGGACTGGGATTAGCGAACCGGCTATACTGACTATAAATATGAGTACAGCATAGACACAAATTGTTTGTTCCTTATGCTATGGGCTAAGAAACCATTTCTATTCCGTCTTCCTGATTCACAATTGTTGGCTGTTGCAAGAATAAAGCCTGTAGATGTCGCCGTTTGCTGCACTGCTGATTTTTTTGTCACTGACATTGACATGTGATGTTTAGAATATTACCAAATATTACGTCACGTTGTAAATATGGACGACGTGTAACTTAACTGGTGTTCGTTTACTATTAACAACAAATAAGTAGTCAACAATACTGCTATGAAAATGAGTGACAGTATGAATATCAAGTCAAATTCGTCTCAGAATGAGCCTGCTATGAAGGGATGGCTATTTAAATGGACAAATTATCTTAAAGGATATCAAAGAAGATGGTTTGTACTACAAAGTGGTCATTTATCCTATTACAGGTTTGTAATAAATACCATATTATAATTATTGCTTTTGGTTTTTTTGCATGACGTCTAGTAGTGTTTTGTACGAATTGTTATCGTTTTTCGGAATGTAATATAGTGTGTTCTACAATTTCTGATTATAGATTTTAGTATAAAATTTTAAAAGGAATTAATAAATATGAAAAGTCATCCATGTATATACAAAAATTAATATTAATTTTTGTTCATTTAAAATTAATTGTTTAAAAAGTTTTTTTATTGTTGTTAACGTTTCGGCAGGTACTCCTTGCCTTTTTCAAAACATATCTAAAAATACATTAATTACTTTTATTATGTTTACAAAATTTTTACCATTTTTCAAAACATATCTAAAAATACATTAATTACTTTTATTATGTTTACAAAATTTTTACCATAAAATGTAAATTAAATCCATATATTACATTTAACACACATACACTCTTCAAAGCAATAATTCCTCATTTTTAAAAATTGTAGTTCTTGTTGATTGTCTATTATTATTACTGATTTGAGTACAAATGGGATGCTGTAGAAAGAGATGGGAGGTTTGGATGGGAAGTTAGAGATTATATGGTTGATGTTTTTACAGTTTTATGGTGTATAGGGTGGGTTACAACATGTTAAAGTATATTTTATTTAATAAATCTTCTCTTTTGTCATTGACAGTGTTTGGGCACTGTTTTATATGTATTGCCTCGTATATTTCTCTTTTTTTTTGTTTTTTTTTCTACTTTCAGTATTTTGTTTGTTCAAAATTGAAGGTGTGTTTTGTTTTTCATGTTTGGTGAGGGCTGTGGTGTTCCTTTTATCATATATATGTGAGTTTAAATCTAGAATGTAGGTGCTGACTTGTTTGACCAATATACACTCCTTGACACTCTTTGCATTGAATTTGATATACTATGTGTTATTTTGTGAATACTTTAGCAAACTTAAGAATAAAACTCACCTTTCAAAAAAAAACTTGCCAAAATATTGATTGACTGGAAAACTAAACTAAACATATGAATATATGCCTCTATATTTGTTGCTAAAACTAAAATAAACTAGTTTTTTTAATGTAATTTATTAAAGTCAATGTTTTAAAAACATTAAAATACTTACTTACTTGTATGTTACAAAAACCAAATTAGAATTAAATCAATACTGAATAATTTATATTTCTATGAAAAGTAGGAATTTTTTTGGATCAAATTCAGTGATTTACATTATAAACAGTATTCCATGAACTGTTCTAGAAGATAGTTTTTGTTAATAAAGATAAACTGTTGTCATTTTTTTATTATATTTTTTTTCTTTTTATTTCCCAAGGATTTTTGATTTCATTTTAACCCTTTCAGTCACTGTGTCGTCAATTGACGACACAAGAATTTTAACTTCGTTTAAGTAAATATTACAGTTAGTCACAATTTTGTCAATTAACAACATCAAAAACGGGCCCTATTTTATTAAAAAAAATGCTAATATTCCTACCAAAAGACATTACCTTACAAAAGAGTACCATAACTGGGAATAATTTGGAATTATTAACAAAATATATTTCATTACACTAAAAAAAAGCGTGACCGAAAGGGTTAACAAATAGGTTTCATGATATTGTGTTTTGTTATTTCTAAGTTGATTATTTTTTATGTAACTAGGAACATGATCAGAATTTGTGCTTGCACTCTATATGATCTTGGATCCATTATCTTTTACATGTTGCTTTTAGTAAATTTCATAAGGTCAATTTCATTTTCATTATGTCCTGATGACAATCTCCAAGTCACTGTGTTTTGTTGGTTTTGAACTTTTGTTGTTAGATTCATAGCATATTTTTGTAAATCAAATAATAAATCTTTGCTGGTAAATTAAAAATTTTTTTAAAAAATACCCAGTAGCTTGCAGGTTCAGAAATATAATCTAACATATCAAGTATAGTATGAGTAAGGCATATCACAAAAGAATTAATCACAAATGAGCAGTGTGTGCAGATGAGAGTGTGTTCTCAAGTTGCTAGCCGAAGATGCGGTATGGCTTTCTCTTTGTCTCCAAAATACAGTAAACAGTGCATTAGTTTTTGCTATATTCACATGCCATTCAAACGCTGATATAAATAATGAACAATGTTGTAAAGCAAACTCTTTTATTCGTAATAGTTATGTTTCTTAATTGTCTCAGTAATAGTTATTGTGTAAATATTCTCTTATTATTAATCTAGTAATTTGCCCATCACATGCAACACTAGATCCAATGAATTGTCATCTACAGTCAGTCAATAATTTTTTAAAATAATAAATGTTGTGCACTTCTAACCTGCCATAATGTTTTTTTACTATACCCTATATACATTATATTATGTAGTATATGTTTCATGTCATTTGATTTGATGTGTCATAATATGCTAGTATTAGGCTAGTTGTTTATTTTGTAATCAGACTTTTTCAGGTCAATACAGCAAATTTACCTTATATTTACCATATGATTTATATATAAAGAAAATATGTCTATTATTACCCATAGTGTAGTGCCCTTTTGGTAGCCTCTTTGTTTGTTTTTTCTATCTAAATATATTCGCTATATCTTCCCCTTTTTTTGCTATGTTGCATGTTAGGATTCCATCAGTTGTTTATTTTGTACTCAGCCTGAGGCTTTCTGTAAGTCAATAAATCAAAATTTGTCTTATGGTAAATCTATTTTTATCGATAGTGCCCTATGATATCTCGTATGTTGCTGTATGTTCATTCATAATGAAGATACTGTGTAGTGTCCTTTTAGTAGTCGCCTTGTTTATTTTTTCTATCTGAATATATTCGTTATATCCTCCCCTTTCATTTGCTATGTCACATGTTAGGATTCGATCAGTTGTTTATTTTGTATTCAGCCAGAGGCTTTCTTTAAGTCAATAAATCAAAATTTGTCTTTTAGTTAAACTATTTTTATCCCTATAACATCTCGTATGTAACTATACGTTCATTAATAATGAAGACACTGTATAGTGCCCTTTTGGTATTTGCCTTGTTTTTTTTTTCTACCTTTATATGGTCGTGATATCCTATCTTCGTTGTTATTGGCTCAATTACTACGTATGAAGCGGTAAATGAAAGAGGATGGGCTAATGAATATGTTATCACAAAAAACAAACGCAAAGACATCGCCAAAACGACAACCACGCTATATTAATATACTTAAAACGTAGTTTCAATGCTTAAAATCAGCTAACAGATATCTAACGCGATCTAACATATAGCAGACGTATACCTGACGCTATCTAACGCATATGAGACGTATAGCAGACGCGTTCTAACTCATATCAGACGTATAACAGACGCATATCAGACGTATATCAGACGTACATCAGACGTATATCAGACGTACATCAGACGTATAGCAGACTTACAGCAGACGCAATCTAACTCATAGCAGAAGCAATCTAACTCATATATAGATAATTTCGTACTGTGTTTTCTTTAAAAACAGTAATTCCAGCACCCGTGTCAATTAGAAGTTTAAAAGAATTAGTAGCATCATTAATGTAATATAAATTTTTAGAAGTCATTGTATGAAAGGGGCTTACAGGAATGTCTATTCGGGAATATTGAGATTCGGGGGGGAAGTTGTCCAAGTTGAGTGTTTGGATTTGTTCTTGTATTTCCGTAATATGTGTTGAATTCGGAAGATGGTTTAGATTGCGATAGAAAGAAAATTCTGATAATTTGCTGTATTGGGTGTATTATTGGCATCGTTATTATAACAATCGGTCTGCAGATTCTTTTCTGTATCATAATTATCTGTGTAATAATTGTTTGTATAGTAATTGTCGTCTGTATAATAGTTTTCTGGTATTTCGTCAGGGTATTCGCTTAAAACATGTGCCCTTTGAAAATTTGGATTTTTTTGAATAACACATAGATGATTTTGATTTTGTGATGAAAAAATGCGGCCACAATTTCTACATTTTGTAAATTGGGACGAGGGCCTTCCCATTGGTTGAGAGGGTTTAGGGATGATTGGTTTAGTATTTTATTTCTGAGTTTCGAAATATGATAATTGAAGTTCGCGTCGGATACGATTCTTCTTCTTAAAGTGCCTATCCGTTCCGGATATTGGCGATCATCACGGCTATCTTTACTTTGTTTATTGCAGCGCGGAACAGTTCAGTGGTAGTCGTGTTATACCACTTTCGTAAATTTTGAAGCCAGGAAATGCGTCTTCTTCCCGGTCCTCTCCTACCATTTACTTTCCCTTGGAGAATCAGCTGGAGAAGGCCGTAACGTTCTTGATTTCTCATTACATGTCCTAGATATTCCAACTTTTTAGTTTTGACGGTCATGAGAATTTCACATTCTTTCCCCATTCTAAGCAGGACCTCCACATTAGTAACTCTGTCAACCCAGGATATACGTAAGATGCGCCTATAACATCACATTTCGAAAGCTTCGAGCCGATTCATAGATGCAACAGTCAGTGTCCATGCTTCCATTCCGTAGAGCAGAACTGTGAATATGTAGCAGTTCAATAGACGGCATTTTGTTTTTAATGATATGTCTCGACTGTTGAAAATGGTTCTCATTCTAACGAATGCTGCTTTTGCTTTTATTATTCGCTGTTTAATTTCTGTTGAGTGGTCCCATTGGCTATTTAAATTGGTGCCTAGATGTATGTATATTGCTCGACTCTTTCGATATTCTGTTGGTTGATTGTAAGTTGAGCGTTTAGTATTGGTTTTTTACTAATTGTCATAAATTTGGTTTTCTTTATGTTAAGAGCTAGTCCGTATCTGTTGCTGACTTCTGTTATGCGATTTGTTAATATCTGTAAGTCATTCAGATTATCGGCAAAAACTATAGTGTCATCTGCATATCTAATGTTATTCAACCATTCACCGTTTATTAGTATTCCTTTCGCACAACCGTCTAAAGCTTCCTTAAATACCCATTCAGAATAAATATTGAACAACAATGGAGACAAAATATAGCCCTGTCGTACTCCACGTTCTATTGCAATTTTATCAGTTAACTGGTCTTCTATTTTGATTTTGGCCGTTTGATTGTAGTAAATGTTTCTGATAATTCTAAGATATTTGTTGTCAATTCCAATTTCTTGCATTAAAGTCATTAATTTGTCATGTTTTACTCTGTCAAATGCCTTCTGGTAATCTATAAAGCATACGTATATGTCACAATTCACATCCCTGCATCTCTGAAATAGCACCTGTACAGCAAAAAGGGCCTCCCGTGTTCCCAGAGCATCACGAAATCCGAATTGTGTTCTTGTTAGTTGTTCCTCACATTTTGTATATATTCTTTTGTGGACGACCTTTAGAAATGTTTTAAGTAAATGGCTCATAAGACTTATAATTCTATAGTCTTCGCACTTTCTCGCATTGGGTTTTTTTGGAAGATTTATAAAAGTTGACACTAACCACTCTTGGGGAACCACGCCCGTATCATATATACTATTAAATATATTTGTCAACCATTTTATGCAATCATAGTCCATAAGTTTTAAGAATTCTGAGTGAAAATTATCAGGGTCTAATGCTTTACCATCTTTGGTGCTTTTGATGGCATATTTTACTTCTTCGACTGTAAATGGTGGTCCAGATTCGCAATTGGTGTTTGTTGTAATACCAGTGTTACTTCGTATATCTTCAAAAGTTTTTTCCACGTATTTAATCCAAATATCTCTTTTATGCTCTATTTCCAGTACTATGTTTCCCTGATTATCTGTCAGGAATCCAGTGTTCTTGTGTTTATATAAGCCTGCCGCTTCTTTAATCTTTTTATGGAGGTTAAATGAATCATGTTTTTGTTGTAATGACTCTATCTCTGTACACTTCGAGCTAAACCAATTTTCTTTTGCTATTTTAATAGCCCTTTTTATTTCGTTATTTATGTTGTTGTAGTAATTCTTATTATCTTTAGCGTTTCTTCTGTCTTCCATCATACATAGAATCTCCTCCGTCATCCATTCCTTTTTATTTGTTCTTTCAGGTTTTAAGTATTTCTCTGTTATTTCTTGACTTACTTTGTGCAAATTTTCTAGTTCTACATCTGTGTTATCTGTTTCTGTACGGGCCCATGGTTTTTCTGTACGAGCCCACGTTTTTTCTTTTAGGCGTTTTTGTACCTTTTCCTTTACTGTTTTATTTTTCAGTTGGTTAATATCGTACTTCATATATTGGATACGATTGCTGGCTTCAATTAGATCAGGGGGATTGTTAGCCCTAATAATTTGTCCTAAACGAGGTTCTAAACTGGTTAGAAGTATGTTTAAAGCCATGGTATCAATTAATTCAAATTGGGCGGATTTTGATCTTGCGATTAGATCAAACTTGATTTTTGGATCGAGGCATGCATTTTTGCATTCAAAACTGTAATCGGTTAAAGAAGGTTAGAGGTGATTCGTTAGATAATTGTTTTAGTCGTTGTAAGTCTTGTATTAAGGAGGTCAGGTCTCTACTGTCTCCGAAATGAAGGTTTAATAATTGTTTTATTTCTGGATAAGAATATGGTTTTCTAGAATTTATAAGTTGAGCTGCTTTACCTCTAAGTCTATTTTTTTATGTGAATCGTTAATAGAACGCGTTGATCGCCTGTGGTCGTCTTAATAGTACAGTCGCACGCATCTAAGAATGTAGAAAGAGAAATTGGATCTCCTTCAAATTTAGGGATAAGTGAGAATATTTCTGAAAGCTTATAAGCTTCGATATCTTGTTGAGTTTGTGAACGTGTCTCGGGCATTTTGAGAGGGATTTTCAAATACGAATGAGATGAAATAGAAATGTAGAGAAATATAAAAATGTATGGATGATAAATCAGTATATATCAAGATAAAAATGTTATACCAATAAAATATATCAAAATAAATATATCAGTAAGATGTATCGATAAAAAGAAATATATCAATAATAATTCTTTAAAATATTAGATAATCAACTTTTTATGTATGTGATGTATATTTTTTTATATTATTTTGTTTAATTGACTTTCTGTATAATCAAAATCATAAGTTGTATTGAATAAAATATTAAAACGAGATGATTCAAAATCAACTTACATAAATAAGAACATCAGGATGTCTTGTTCTCTCTGCTCAGCTACCAGAGGTGTCACCAGGTGTTCCTTCCGTAGAATACAGGAGTTAGGACGTTCGTAGATTCTTTTTTCCGTTAAGGGATGAGAATCTGCCGTTACCAGTTAGTATACACGTGTTCTAGCAACGTTAACGGGATCCTACTGACTGCGCCAAATGTTATATCTCTAATTATTTGTTTAACTTTTTAAAAAAGAACTTTATTTGTTATAATTAAAATAGTACAATATTAAATTAATTTAAAATGACTACGAAACTGTAACAGCTAAGAGTGGTCTTCGTCGTTTAGGACGCTAATTTATAACCTACCTATAAAGCGCAGAGTTGCTGTTCCCAGGGCTGTGGGCTAATGGTCGGTCCAAGAGTTTTCTGCTAGTGAGCGGTTTCTATGGGAACTGCATGATGAAGAGTAAATTCGGCGAACTTCAGCTAGTTCAAGGTTAATATGTTCTCATAACATAATAATATAATAATAACGGATTTATTACGGCTGTCGCCGCTTCTCCGCCCCCAATTTCCATCTTTTTCTGTCATATGCAGTTGCCTCTTCTAAGTCTCTTGCCGCCATTGCTTCATCAATATCGTTGCGCCAACTTCTCCGTGGTCGTCCTCTCTTTCTTCTTTCAGGAGGGATCTATTCCAGTACTCTCCTAGGCCATCTGTACTCTGGCATTCTTTTAACATGTCCGAACCAGATTAATTGTTTTCTTTCTATGTCATCATTGATATTTCTCTCCATTTTCATTTCGTTTCTTATTTGTTCGTTTCTAACTCTCTCCAGTTTCGATCTACCGCAGCTTCGTCTCAGATAATCCATTTCTGTCGTCATAAGTTTGTTTCTATTAGCTTTGGTGACGTCCCATACTTCCGAACCGTAAAGTGTAATACTTTGAACTATACTACCGTAAATGTGTTTTTTGGTTTCTCGTCGAATTGTTTTTTGCCAGAGAAGAGAGTTTAAGGCACGGGTCGCTGCTCTGCCCTTGTTTATTCTTTCCCTGATTTCATCTGCGCTATTTCCCTTCTTGTTGAAAATGACCCCCAAATATTTGCAGGATTTGCAGGATGTGACTAGGTCACATATTTCATCTGTTCCCACTGAGAGATATTCACATTTTGTCATATTCATGTTTAGACCTGCCACCTCATATTCTTCTTGCAGTTTTCTTACCATATAGCTAAGATCGTAGCTGTCTTCGGCAATTACTACCTGGTCATCCGCAAAGAAAAGTGTATATAGCTTGTTTTCTTCCACCGTTATTCCCATGTTTCTACATTTTTTTACCCATTTCACTAAGGATCTGTCCAAATAGATTTTAAATAAGGTGGGTGACAGACAGCAGCCTTGTCGTAGTCCTTTTGTTGTTTGAAAAGGAGAGGTGATTTCTTGTCCCATTTTAATTCTCGCAAAGTTTTGTTCGTAATATTTTTGAGTGGCGTTAATAAGAATTGGGTTTATTTTCAAGTTACCCATTTCTATCCATAGTTGGGAGATCGGTACACTGTCATATGCTTTTTCCAAATCTATTAAAGCTATATGAGTTTCTCTATTTCGTGTCTCATAACATACATATATATATATATATATATATATATATATATATATATATATATATATATATATATTAAACCTAGAGCTAAGATTAATAGTGTTATAAAAATTAATATTAAACTCACCAGTCTTCCGGGTTGAACCGCGTCGATATCCATTTTGCCGAGCTTTCGACATCCTCTCTGATGTCTTCTTCAGGGCTTCCGAGGTCTCAGTCTCCCGAGTCCCCAGACACTACTACACTCACTAGTCACTTCTAGTTTACTCACTAGTTCACTACTGTACTGTGTCCACTATAAAAGTGTTTCATATATGGTTGAACTCGTATTGAAGTGAGGATTCCGATAATTATACAATATACGGTTGTATTTAAAAAACTAAAGTGACTAATGATATCAGAAAAATGGTAAATCTGGCAACATTGCGAACATCAAATATGAAATCTCCATAATGCAGAATAGACATGTTTTCCCGGTTTTGTACTCTGTATATAACCATTATACAAAACCGTAGCAAAAGCAGTTTGGAGTAAAGGTAAGCAAAAAAAACAAGAATGATACGATCATATCGTGATAATTGTGAACAGAGACAATTGGGGCGATTTACTAGTAAAATTCTGATCTTAAGAACGAAAAAAGGAAAAACATGAACATTTTTGTGCTTTTTTTTAATTTATTAACTTTATCTTTAGATATGTAATATGTTCTCTTTACTACATTAGACAATGTATACTTTTAATAGTTTTTTGTAATGTGCGTGTTCTTTTTAAAATAACTCTTCAATATATTGTTACTTTATGTTCTTATCTTTTACCCTTTTTTACTTATTGTAGCTGGATGACTAAGTTTATATTCCGGCTGGTTTTGTGTAGATTTGCTAAAACTAGTTCTGTATTTAGTCTTTGTTTTTAACAATATTTTCTTGTTAAAGCTTCTAATATAATTTGTAATGACATTTTACAATTTAGTGTGGACCTTCGAGTCAGAATGCAACATTGTTATATTTTCCAGTACTACTATTTAGAGTTAAAGCGTAGACTCAAGTCAAGCCATACATAAATCCTTGGACGCAGTTGAGATATGGGTATACAACACAACCGATTTATATAATAAAAAGACCAAATAGGCCATGAAAATAAGCAAAAAAGTACCCTTTTTTGACACTGAACCGTCCAGGCAAACGACTGTTGTTTTGGGTAGTATCGACTTCTGTAACAAAAACCTGTATGTTTCCTCTAGTAATTTTTTTTTGATTTTCCAGCTACATTTTTTATTGAAACATTTTTTTCTACGATGAATTTCCTTATCTAATGAAGAAGAAGAAACAGGTTAAAAATAGGGGAGACAATTAAGGAGTATGCCAATTTTTGCAACATTGTATCGTCAAAATCATACCCTTCACCTTGATCGAGTATTTGTAAACAAGGAAAATAATGAATAACGAAACTTACAAAACCGACCTCATTTGGTAAAACAGAAAGCAATACTTCATCAAGATAATGCACCTGAAATGATTGATTTCAAATTTATGGTTGAAAAAAATGAGAGTGGTCTTATTACCCAAGGAATGTCAAATTCTGACTGTGCTGTGTGTTTTTTGTTTTATACAGTGTGTAAAAGCCAAATGGAATAAATTCATTATTTAGGTTACTGTACATATTTATAAAAAATCCCGAAACACGTCAAATTTCAATTATAACTTGACATTCTTTAACGTGAAAATGCAACCCCTACCTTCAACCCCCTTAGAATGACAGGTACAACCCCCAATTTTTAAAATAGGAAGTATAGGCTTGTGATATATCGTTTGAAAGGTCTTTTCATTCTCCATTCAAAAATGTTGTCTCTGTTGTTCATAAAAGTTTATTAAGATTAATAAGGATAAAATAAATTAAAATCATGTGGTTACCGAAATTCGCTAAAATACAATCAAAAACTAAAATGTAATGCAAAACGTAATAAAATGTAGAACACGAAAAAGAACTATGAATGTTAATGAAGTAGATGTTCAAAATGTTCACCGCGAACGTCTTGGCAACATCCTAATCTCAAATAAATTTGTTTTCTAACATTATTTAACATAACAGGCGTGATCGATCTAATCGCAAGCGTTATTCGTTCTTTTAAGTCATTTAAATCAGAAGGTTTAGTTTTGTACACATGGCTCTTCACATATCCCCATAAAAAGAAATCTAATAATGTAAGATCAGGTGATCGCGCTGGCCATTCAATCGATCCTCGCCTCCCTATCCACCGATTGGGAAATATTGTATCGAGGTACTGCCGGACATTAAGTTGGTAATTTGGTGGTGCTCTATCCTGCTGAAACCATATCGTATTCGCTGGAACTTGAGGGTTTCCTGGATCAGGATATAAATTTGCCAACGTTGGAATGACATCATTTTGAAGTAGTGCCAAATAATTGTTGCCATTCAAGTTGTCCTCAATGAAAAAGGGACCAATGATATTGTTTCCTACATTCCCTGCCCAAACATTAACCTTTTGAGGGTATTGAGTGTGTTCTTCTCTCATCCAGTGAGGATTTTCAGTGGCCCAGTAGCGGCAATTTTGCCGATTAGCATGACCGTTAAGTGAAAAAGTACACTCATCATAAAACATAACGTCGTCTAATTGGATAATATTGTTATCCAACATGTCCATCATTTGCTCACAAAAAAAAGTTCTCCTATCAAAATCGTCTTCCATGAGCTCCTGAGTAGGTATCATCTTATAGGGATGCACTTTATTTTCTTTTAATATGTTTACTATCGATGTATGGCTAGCATTGAATGTAGTGGATGCCTGTCTACTCGATTTATGTGGATTTTCCTGAAACTCAAGCAACACATCTAATTTGAGTTCATCACTCAGTGCATTGGCACCTGCTTTTTTTTATCTGCCTTACATGACCAAACTCGCGAAACTGCTTCTCTATTTTACTTATTCTTCCTTGGGATATAGGCGGTAAATTAGGAAATTTCTCATGCAATAGGCGAGTTACTTCCTGTCGTGTTCGGGTGTTATCTCCGTAACCAATCATTTGTAAAACTGTTATTTTATGCATTTCCGTTAATCTAACCATTTTTCAGAATTGAACGAACTTTTTACTTAAATCAAAATACTGACAACTTAAATAAAACAATTTACTAATGCGTGTTAAAATAACGTTGCCACGGAAATTCTTTAAAGTTTTTAAATGGTTACCATCTAAAAACCACATTGCTATGGTTTTTGTTCACTTTCTCATTATCAAGACCTAAACGGGAAATAAGTTTTGAGTATATTTTAGCGAATTTCGGTAACTACATGATTTTAATTTATTTTATCTTAATTAATCTTAATAAACTTGAAAGTGACAACATTTTTGAATAGAGAATGAAAAGATCTTTCAAACGATATATCACAAGCCTATACTTCCTATTTTAAAAATTGCGGGTTGTACCTGTCATTCTAAGGGGGTTGTAGGTAGGGGTTGCATTTTCACGTAAAATAATGTCAAGTTATAATTTAAATTTGACGTGTTTCGGGATTTTTTATAAATATGTACAGTAACCTAAATAATGAATTTATTCCATTTGGCTTTTACACATTGTATGTTTGCGTTATATGTTGTTTTATATGTTATACGTAAGTTGTGTAACGTAGGTTTGTATTACATAGTTAGAGTTGTGTCTAACATTGTTAGATTGTCGTGTATTGTGTGTTGCATCTGTGTTGTGTATAAAATTGTATGTGATATTTCTCCGACTTTCTTTTACTTCGGTATTGTTGGTTATTCTTGTTATATCAAAAGCCTGCTACCTTCTGCTGATGGGTTTGCTACTTATTTTTCTCCGTTAAGTAGAATGAGAGCTGCTTCTCTGACTTTTCTCTTTTTCATGACTGTTTCTTTCATGATTATTGATACATTTTTCCATTGTACTCTGTGCTCGTTGTCTCAGGCACGTTTGCATATCTGGGATTTGTCGAAGTCTCTGTTCTTGATGTATGTTTCATGCTCGTTTGTCCTGACACTTAGTGGTCTTACGGTTTCTCCTTCGTAAAATTTGTTGAATTCACAGGGTATTTTATAGATGCAGTTTTTTTATCGTTCTTATGTGTTGTTTGGTTTGATTTTGGAGAGGATAGATCTCAGTGTGTTGGTTGGTTGGAATGTTATGATGTCGTACTTGTTTCCTTCTCGATCCTTTTCAATTTTTCTGATAAGTCCTTTACATTGTAAAATTCCTTGTTTATAAATGACAATGGGTAGTCATTTTTAGTCAATACCTTTTTTAGCAGGTTTTTTTCTTCCTGAAATGCATTTTCATTACAGCAGGTGCTTCGGGCTCTAGATAATGATTTGATATTTCCTTTTTTGATGTTTACGTTGCGGTTGGAGTGGTAATTTAAATATCTGTTGGTGTGGGTTGGTTTTCTATAGATTTTAATTGCATATCCTGCATCTTCTTTTACGATTAGGACATCCCGAAAAGGAAGTGAATTATTGTTTTCTTGTTCCATGGTGCATTTGATTGATTCTTCTTAATTGTTGATATCCATCAGAAATTTATTCAGTGTTTCTTGTCCTTGAAGCCAAATGGAGACATCATCTACATATTTTCACCAAACTGTGGGTTGTTTGTCTTATTTGTTTACAATGTTATGTTCAAAATCCTCTATGAATCTACTAATAATGGAGATACGGATGAGCCCATGGCTAATCCGAAATTTTGCTTATAGAAATCATTATCTATTTGAAAATAAGTGTTATCTGTGTAAAGTGTTAGTAGCTCCATGATAACTGATACATTCAGTTTGGTTTTTGTTGTCGATGTATCATCCCTCTCTAATTTGACTTATTTTTACAGTTTTCTCCTATGGCACATTGATGAAAAGGCTGGTGATATTGAAACTGACTAGCATATTCATCCTTATCATCAATGGCGCTATAACTCTTCGTGAGTCTTTGCCGCGTTTATTATTGCCTTCCATGTTTGTCGGTCATGTGCCAGTAATTCCTATTGTCGCACTCCCATTTTCTCTAGACCTTCTTTGACTGCATCTTTCCACCTTTTCTAGGCCGCCCTACAGACCTTCTTCCCTCTGGCCTTTCCCAGAACACATTATTTATAAGGCGATTGTCGTTACTGCGTATCACATGCCCTGCCCATCTGAGTCTATTGGCCTTTATTGACTAGCATATTGTTGGAATTGTAATATATTTCTGCTAGTTTTTGCAAGAATTGTTGTGAGTTTTTAATAAATGTTGTTGTGTTGTGTACTAAAGGTTGTACATATTATGTCTAGGAGGAACTTTGACAGCCTGCTGCCAGGAGAACCCATGCTGCTGCAAATTGGTCTAAGGGGTACATTCCCTTTGTAAATTTTTGAAATTCCGTATAGGTGTGGTATTCTGCTGTAGTATGATGTTAATATAAATGGGTAGTATTAAAAAAAATGAAATGGGTAGTATTATTTGCTATTGTCGTGTTTGATTTTATAAAGATCGGACTAAGAATAATTGTAGTAGACAATATATGCGAAATCAAAATACAAAAAAAAAATAGCAAACTGTAAGCCAAAGATAACAAATTTAAATAGCGTAAGATCATCGTTTTGAGAGTTAATACCATTACCATTAGTACTATTAAAGCCATTATTATTAAAAAAAATACTTTAATGCTAAATGGTAGAGGTCATTTAAAAATAACAGAAACTACGTTTTTCTCTACGACCGAAATTGTTTGTCATTACAATTATTGTATCAGAACTTCAACGATGTATGGACTAAATAATTTTCTTAACCTAAAATCATTTAACGAATTGCTATGTTGTGCAGGGCCGAAAATAATGGCGGTGTTCCTACATTGACAATAAGGAGACGAAGGAGGTTTCGACAAGGGTAAGTCAGAGACAAAAATAAGACCCTGCACAACATTATCCCTTTTATCGTTTTAGTAGTTTAGGGGTGTTGGATTTTTGTTTTCATGCTTAATCCTCGAATCATACATTTGTGTTTTCATACTGTAATACTATTGATGGTAATCGACAATTATGTAGAAAATTTATAGCGGTATTGGTAGATTGAAATAATCATATAAACACTAATTTTCAGTCGTTAAGGCAAAACTGATATTATATATATATATATATATATATATATATATATATATATATATATATATATATATATATATATATATATATATATATATATATATATATATATATATATATATATATATATATATATATATATATATATATATATATATATATATATATATATATATATATATAATATAATCAAAACCAAAATTGCCAAACTCAAATGGAGCTTCGCAGGTCACACTGCTAGACAGAAAGGCCAACGTTGGAACGACACAATACAATATTGGAGACCTTATGAAGTAGTAAAATTGAGAAATTGAAAAAAGAGCTAACTCGGGTTCTATGGATCGTAGGACATGGTATTTTTACATTTCGAATAAAAAAATTATCTTCCTATGTGTTGATGCATCTTAGTTATTCTGAATGTTTATAAGCATAAAATCACACTAATTTTGAAAACCCATTTTACAATATTTAATATAAATTTTTTAATCGTTGAATGATTTAACTTGATCAAATAAACCTTTTTCTTCAATCTGGTGCTTTCAGAATTCATGTAGACCCAGTAGTTTACGAGGAATAACGTTGTCGATAAAATATTTTTGAGATAAATAATTTCAATTTTGCAATAACTTTTAAGCGACAATTCTCGAAATTTTTAGAGCTGATTATTTGTGATATTGTCCTTATTCTCACGCTCAAAATTTTTTGTGCATCTTTACAAAAAGGTATTTATAATTTTTCAAAAAATTGACTTTTTAAACTATTTTAAAGAAAAATACCAGCAGATCCACAAAATCATAAGAACGAAAATTCGAGAAGCCAAAGAAAAATGGTTTTCCAACGAATGCAGGGAAATAGAACAATACGAACGAAAATACGACAGTTACAATATGCACAAAAAAATAAAATCAATGACAAACAAGAGGAAATTCAATAAGTCACCCAACAGCATAAAAGATGGCGATGGAAATCTTATCTCGGAGCCATCAACGATCTTAGAAACATGGAAATCATACATAGAAAAATTATTTGCATCTGACAGGACTGATGATCACCTATATGGAGAAGGAGAAACAGGACCTTCAATCCTTAAATCGGAGATAGAAGATGCCATTGCAGCACTAAAAAACAATAAGTCAGCAGGTCCGGACAATGTACCCTGCGAAATATTAAAGATCCTATGTAAATCAGACAAACAGTTCCTTGATAATCTAGTTGAACTTTTTAACAACATATATAATAGCGGTAAAATCCCGGAGAACTGGCTGCAGTCAACATTTATTACAATCCCGAAGAAACCAAATGCCCAGATCTGTGATGACTACCGGCTTATAAGCTTGATTAATCATGTCACTAAAGCGTTCACTAAGATCATTCATAGAAGAATATATGATAAATGTGAGTCAAATATTGATAGATCCCAGTTTGGCTTTCGGAAAGCACTTGGAACTAGAGAAGCAATTTTCGCTCTCCAGGTGCTTATACAGCGGTGTAGAGACGTTGATAAGGACGTGTATTTGTGCTTTGTGGATTTTAGAAAAGCATTTGACAATGTCAATCATGAACAATTGATAGATATTCTGCGAAAGACAGGTATTGACGATAAGGACATTCGAATTGTGGCAAACCTATACTGGGGTCAAACAGCAAGAGCAAAAATTGGCAACGAACTCACTAAAAGTGTGCAGATCAAAAGAGGTGTCCGTCAGGGTTGTATATTATCCCCACTCCTATTCAATATTTATTCCGAAGAAATATTTAATAAATGTATGGAAAATGCAAATGAGGGCATAAAAATAAACGGCGAGTTAACGAACAATATAAGATATGCCGACGACACGGTGATCCTTGCCAGTACCATAGACGAATTACAGCAGGTAATGGAAAGAGTTTATTCAGTTAGTGAGGAATACGGCCTGAGCCTCAACTTCAAGAAGACAAAGTGGATGCTGATAAGCAGGAAGCAACAGCCTGCTCGACAGTTACGGATAAGTAACATACTAATTGACCATGTAGAATCTTATGTGTACCTTGGCACCAACGTAAATGCAAAATGGGCACAGGACACAGAAATTAAGGCGAGAATAGAACGAGCTAGAGCAGCATTTAGCAATATGAAAAAGCTCCTCATAAGCAGGGATTTGTCTCTTCCCATAAAACTACGTCTAGTTAAATGCTACATTTTTCCGATCTTACTGTATGGTGTGGAGGCTTGGACGCTGGCGGAGACGCTCACGAGAAAACTAGAAGCATTCGAAATGTGGGTGTACCGACGCATTCTTCGTATATCCTGGACCGAACATGTCACCAACACAGAGGTAATCCAAAGAATCGGAAAGGAGAAAGAAATCGTGAATACAATTAAACAAGGAAAGCTTGAATATCTAGGCCACATATTGAGACACGATAAGTACCGTCTACTGCAATTGATTGTCCAGGGAAAAATAGACAGTAAGCGACGGCCAGGCAGGAGAAGACACTCGTGGCTCCAAAATCTGAGGAAGTGTTTCGGGCTCACATCGGTCAAACTATTCAGAAGCGCCGCAAATAAGATCAGAATTGCCATGTTAATAGCCAACGTTCGCAACGGACAGGGCACTTGAAGAAGAAGAAGAAGCTATTTTTCCAATAATTAAGCAACAAATTAACAAAAATAACTTTACGGCCTCCCATTAGGATGTTATATGCTTTTTGAATAAAATTGTGCCACTTTTCCATATAATTTACCGGTCTTCAGCCTATGTATTTAAAATCAAATACCGATCTTACATTGTTTATAAATTGTCTGTAAGTAAAAAATGACGATTAACCTTTTGCGTATTTTGTTCATTACATATTTTCATAACCAAATTTATGAAAGCAGTTGTTAGCTACTTGAATACTTCGGCCACCTGATGAGAGGACAAAAGTACACATTTCTACAAAATATAATGCAAGGATAAATCCAAGGACGCAGAAATCCAGGCTGTAGAAGAATGTCCTTGATGAGGAATTTAAGGAGTGGTTTGGCTGTACCACTAACGAATTATTCAAAACAGCAGTAAATAAAATTAGAATCGCCCTAATGATATCCAATCTCCGATAGGAAAGACACTCAAAGAAGAAGAAGATCAACGAGTGTCATGAGAAAACCCTTAATTAATTGTCTATATGCTCTCCCGTTTTGGCATCAATTGGTGCCATCCCTAGTTTTCTCCTAATAGATTAATTTTTAATTGTATTATTTTTTGTCACTCCACTCATCCATCTAAACTATCTCATTTCTGTAAACTAATTTTCAAAACCAAATTCAGAAATAACATCTTTATCAACGTCTGTTTTGCCTTGCAATTCTTAGAAGGCACAGATTAAAGCAAAATTCTGAATTTGGTTTCGAAAATTAGTTTACGGATTTTAATATCAGATGTCGCTATTCCTAAGACAGAAAAGATTTATTTTCACGTTCAGAGCGACTGTGAAAGCCGTTCTGAAGAGGCTTATTAGGCCGAAATACGTATAAGCGGATGCACAGGCGCCCTGTACGTGAAATCAAATCTTAACTGTTTTTTTCTTTTTATCCCATTTCTGTAAACTAATTTTCGAAACCAAATTCAGATTTTTGCTTTAAGCTGTGCCTTCTAAGAATTACAAGGCAAAACAGACGTTGATAAAGATGTTAATAGAGACATGGGGAATCTAAAAACTGCATTCCACGACATGTCTCCTCAACTAAGCAAAAATCCTTAGCGAATTTGGTTTCTTACAGAGTATATCGGAATAAAACGAAAAGACAGTTAAGATTTGATTTCACGTACAGTGCGTCTGTACGTATTTCACCCTAATAGGGATCATCAGAGATGACTATTCACAGTCGCTCTGAAAGTGAAAATAAATCTTTTCTGTCTTAGGAAGCAACTCTAACATGGCTTCGTATAGACGCAAATAGCGACATCTGATATTAAAATCAGTAAACTAATTTTCGAAACCAAATTCAGATTTTTGCTTTAATCTGTGCCTTCTAAGAATTGCAAGGCAAAACAGACGTTGATAAAGATGTTAATTTTGACAATATTTTCTTATCCTTTAAATATTAATAATTAGAATTGATTTGTATAAGTCCACAATGAAATAGGAGTGTTAAACAAAATTATACTTTTATACGGACAAAATTACTTACAGTTAATCTTCCTTTCTATATTTTTAGACTTCTTCAGCAAACGTACACCAAACACTTTTACTCAACCCGTTTTTAATTTTTTCCAAGACATTATCTTTTTTTCGTTCTCCTATCTTTTTTTGGCATTTCTAATTGTCTCTCTCAAAACTACGTATCTCTTCTTCTTCTTCTAATGGCGCTACAACCCTTTGTGAGTCTTGGCCGGCTTAACAATGTTCTTCCATTTTGCCCTGTCGGATACTTTCCTTCGCCACTGCCTGATGTTCATGGTTTTAAGATCCCTCTCTACGTCGTCTATCCATCTTTTACGGGGCCTTCCTCTTGTTCTGTTTCCTTGGGGCTTCCATCTCTGGACTACTTTTACAGCTCGATTATCTGGCATTCTTTCTAAAACTACGTATCTACATATAGAATAAACATTTTGTTTTTTTTTTTTAATTAATATATCTAATGCACTGAAGCACTCAGACTATTTTTGAATCATGATAGCACCCCGCCATTTGATGAACTAACAATTTGCCTCACGCAACAAATTGTGTGAATCAAATATTCTATTTAATTTGCTCATTATCCTAGAGGTATAAATGACTTTATTTGCAACACAATTAAAACACCTTCAAAACTAATAACAAAAGAAGTCCCCGTCTATGATCATGTTTCTTTTTAATCTATCCAATTTATTCATAATATTTGTAGATGTCCTGGATATTAAAAATGCCCAGTGGCGCACCTAGAATTTGCCTCGGGGGGGGGTTTGGTTGGTCACCGAAATTTTTTTTATGATGTTACCTCTATTTTGAGTCCTTAAATGTGTGACTAACATTGTCGGAATAGGGTCCTGGGGGGGGGGTTTTAACCCCCAAAACCCCCCCTGGGTGCGCCACTGAAAATGCCACAAACCTTTCCTGTTTTGATTTGTTCCAACACATAACTGTTAACCCCATTTTCTGTTTAAACGGCCTTCGAAAACCGGAAAAAGTTTGGCACATAGGTTACTCGTGAGATTGGACATTCGTAAAGCTCTCACCATTACCTTTCCCCCGCCTGAAATTTCATTTGGTATTCGTTTTCAATTACCTTGGTATTCGTTTTCTATTTCTTTCCTGTCTCTGCCCCTTGCAGACATTATTTCTCTTATGATATAAATAGGAGTTTCTTTTGTGACCGTCTTTGGCATGTAATTTAAATAATTTTCAATTTCTGTCAGTTTTCTCTCCCATTGCTTGTGTTGTCCATCTGTTGCAATTCTAAGAAATTTTGTATCTTGGATAAACCTTTCAGAAGGATTAGTTTGAGGATGTCGAATGCTGACTTATTTCGTGTCAATTTCTCTTTCCCGCAGTTTTCCTTTAAAACGTTCATTCCTGAAATATGTGGCATTATCCAAAAGAATGTTCCTAGGTGTTCCCACTGTCATCAATTTTTCGCAAAATTTCCACGCCTTTCGTAGTCCTGCAACATTATAAACGCACGTATTTCGAGAAAATGTCGACCATAGCTAGAATGTGCTTATTACGTTGTGGCGTAACGATCAGATCGCTCAGCATATCTATCACTACAATATCCAGTTTTGCTCTAGAGACCACACTTTTTGTCAAATTGTGATTTTTAACGTTTTGACTTTGGTATCTCTGCATTTCTACACAGGGACTGCATTTTCTAGTCATATTTTTGGCTATTCGATAATCTCGTTTACAGATATAATTTTCTATAAAAACCAACCAGACTTTTCTGCTGCCAATATGTCCATTAATGTTATGTAAACTTTCCATCACCTTTTCTGCTAATGTCCCTGTAATCAAATATAACTACTTGCCTTCAATCCTTTTGAAATAGATCTCATTTTCTCTTTTCGCTCTTTCTAACCTTTCCTGATCTTGACGTATTTCATTCAAAGAAAATAAACCGTCCTCATCATGCAGTATATTCAATCCTATGTGTAATTTTAGAGCGTCTGTCTTTCCAAAATCCTCATCTCGGGTGAGAACATTATGTTGTCCTTTTAAATACTTGAATTCAAAATCGTATGACTCGATTTTTCATAATATACACTAAAGCTGAGTGATCTGTTTGTATTGTGATTTTAGCTCCAAGAAGATAAAATCGTAATTTGCTAACACAAAATAAAACACTCGCAAATTCTAATTCCGTTACACTTTTTTTTTCATGCGTTTTCGTGACCATTGATATGAAATAAAC
This sequence comes from Diabrotica undecimpunctata, assembly GCF_040954645.1. Lineage (NCBI taxonomy): Eukaryota > Metazoa > Arthropoda > Insecta > Coleoptera > Chrysomelidae > Diabrotica > Diabrotica undecimpunctata. The sequence goes on from NC_092809.1 coordinate 22,455,723, forward strand.
TTCTTGGTCATTTTGTATTTGCGATAGTACCCCAGCAAATTTCTGAAATGGTGCATATGTACGAAGTATAAAAGCACATGGTACATCGGATGGTATACTTTAACTCCCATGGAAAATTCTTACTTCAAATTTACCCTTCCTGTTCCTCTTTCCAATTCCATTTAGTTGCTTTCTTCAACAATTTAATTAATGGTATTTTTTTTGGCTAATGTCCGGAATCAATTTTTTGAAATAGTTGACCATGCCGAGAAAACCTGATAATGTTTTTAAATTTTCCGGTCGATGATTATTATTTATAACCCGAAACCTGTTCTCTGCAAGGCCGACTCCATTAGTATCGAGTTTAAATCCCAAATACTTTTACTTCGACATGCATCTACGATTCACCTTTGAAAAATACTATATATACTTTACTTTTTACTATACTTTTTCGGTCTTTACGTAGAGAAAGACGTTTAAATGAAATTTGCTATCAGAGAGAGGTCTCTGGACTTCTTGTTACTTCGTATAGATGTCGCTGCTAGCGTACCTGGTTGTTATTTTGGTTATAATGACCAAATACTAGACTGCATTTCATTTCAGTTGAACTTCCACAAATGTTCCTGATGATGAGTTGAATAACTCAAAACACGTGTAGAGCAATGGTGGAGTTCCGATTGAAATGAAATGCAATCTTTTACTTTCATATATATATATATATATATATATATATATATATATATATATATATATATATATATATATATACATATATATATATATATATATATACATATATATATATATATATATATATATATATATATATATATATATATATATATATATACGTATGAATATATGAAAATTACTAAGTTCTCGGGAAGAACTGCGTTGAGAATTTAATATGTACTCGACGTTTTGGAGCCATTATCAAGAGGGATATGGTTCTGTTCCGGTTCGGGGTCTCAATATGCCTACTCCTCGGTGTCGAGTTCTAAAATTTACATTCACAGCAGAATTTAGCTTGTTCGTATGAGGTTCAGTGACATTTTCGTCCCTTACGTCTGGAATATTACTGCAGATTGAAAAACTGGGCTATTCATAAATTGATCAACAATTTGGAAATCTTGATTTTACAGGTCTGAATCCTTCCAAAGCATACTATATAGTTTCTTGCTGCCACATTAGTTAAGGACTTTACTGCTGATATCATGATTTTTCAGTATCATAACTTATAAATATCGGGATTTTACTAATTGTAATTTTTGAAAGATTTTAGGTTATTGCAAGGTAATCGGATAAAGCAAGGTATGATAATTTTCCACATAATTTTCGTTACAGCTTTTAACTCCATATTTTTTTGATGGGTGTACAAACATCCTGCGCATTATATACTCTGCTATTTTCCAATTTATATCCGATTATATAGGTACCAAATAAATGTTTTATAAATGGAACTGTTATCGTGAATGATGCTTTTGCTGTTTATAGTGCATAGTTCTTTGCAACTACCATTTATTATGTTTTAATATGTCCTTCACCAATGCAATATCATCATTTAACATGACAAATCAATAAAATTAAATGAAATCACTGGTTTAATGGAAGTTCTATACAATATAAAATACAAAATACTGTTTCATAAGCTAAATTATTCGTTGTCCATTCAAATAATTATTGTTGTTTTTACTCAATTGTTTACAGAAATGTACTATTTATCTACTCTCCAAATGACTAATACTATTTTTGTGGCAGACTTATTTTTTAATGATAAAGATTTACATCAGTTTTGCAGTTAACATATATTTTGATTATTTGCCACTCATTGGTTACTATAGAGTTAATAGACTTAAAAATGATTTAAACTTTAATATTTATTTCTTTTATGAAAACAATAATTGTTAAAAATAGGAATCCAGTGTGTGCATTTTAATTTTTTAATAAAATTGAAGTACAATAATTATTAAAGTATTGAAATGTAGTAGAATCTGATGTCGATATTGAAAAAAAGCTAAAAGTTGGATTTACAAAATCTTTCCTAAATGGAAACAATGGAATGACTTGATTTCCACTTCGCATGTGCCGCTGGTAAATAATCAAACTCCGTGTGAAAAACTGACTTTATTTGAAGTAACAGAATACATGAATATATGAACGCTAATAAGTATTATGTCCGCTTGCTCTGAATTCTGTATTACCGATCTCGTCCCGTATTTGAGTGCTGTCGTCTTGAGATGTTTTTAGGGACTCTTCCTGGCTTCACATATGGCATAATATCTACATACGCTGCTATGTTGCGGGATCGGAAAAAATTCATGAAATAAACTTAAAATAGATAGTGGCGTGAACATACCAGCGGTAGATGCTAAGTGCAAATCAAGTCATTCCATGGTCCTTCGAGCCGGATCGGAACAAATTCATGAAATAAACTTAAAATAGATAGTGGCGTGAACAAACAATATCATGAGTTTTTTTCTTGCTTTTCTTCATTATTTTTCATCGGATATTAACTTGCTACCGTGTTGAATATTATGAAATGTGTGTTATTGGTGATGACCAATAACATAGTATCACTTGTCCGATAAAGATTATTGTGTTGAAGTTGATTTCATGTAATCAAATGTACCCAGCGCTGCATCCAAATTTTATTAATTTGGGCGAACAAACAATTCATAAACTTTTAAATCAAAAACTACCAAGAAAGCACTGAAATTAGTATTTCCACTACCAGAGAAAAAACCCAGTACCTTCTACTCGATTACATATACAGGCAAAATAACAACAAAAATAGCCAAACACATAAAAAAGAGAGGAATAACACCAGCTTTCAGAACAAATAACAACTTAGGCAAATTATATTAAAAACAAGAGCACAACAAGAGGCACTTACACAGTGGTGTACACAAACTTAAATGTGGCGACTGCCCAAAAACTTACATTGGTCAAACTGTTAGAACTTTGAACAAACGTATAGCAGAACATAAAAGGGCTTTTAATAATAGGAAAACAGATTCTACATACGCACTTCAACTAAATTATCTACTATTATCAACATTATCATATAATTATCAACTAGATCATTATTTTAATGACGAATTTCAAATTCTTCATATCCAAAATAAAGGCCTTAAGCTATCTTTATTAGAATCTATGAAAATTAACAAATTAAAAAATACAGACATAATTCTGAATGACCAACTTGAGACAAACAGTTCTCCTTTCCTCAACCTTGTAGCATTTGCAAATTCTTTGGTGTATATTGAAATCCCCTGTGTGTCGTTTGCACAGTATCGTTTATTTTGCTTGCCCTATCTCCACCCCAGTAACTTCTGTCCCAATTTTCAAACCCCTATAATTATACTCTACGTGGTAGGCAAAATATTTCGTTACAATTTGGCGCCCCACGTTGGGCGCCAAATTGTTACGTATATTTTGCCTATCACATAGGGTATTATTATGGGGGTTGAAAGTTGGGGACAGAAACTATTGGGCTGGAGATAGGGCAAGCAAAATAAACGAAACTGTGAGAACGGCACTCAGGGTTTATTTGGAGAGCTGGGTCGTGGATAAGTGAATGGCACAGGAGGTTGGATTGGGGCAACTACAAAAAATGAAACAAAGGGGTACTTACATAAGTCTCTTGGAACAAATGGACAGACAAAATGACAGGAAGGACCTCTAGCAATTTAAAATGGACGCCGCTTCGAGGTGCCAAATTATAACGATTACAATAACTAGTTGTAACTATTGAAATAATTATTAGAAATACAAAATATATCTTTTTAAATGAAACTCAAAAAAGATGTTATAAACTTTTTTTTAAATAAATAAAAAAATGGTTTAGAGAAATAAATCAAACATTTATTGTTGTGTTACCACCAACGGTTACAAAAATACAGATGGCACAAAAAATACTATATTAGTAGTTACAGAGATTTATACCAAAATAAATGAAGAATAGAATGTCATGGCTGCGCAACCTGAGAGATTGGTACGGATGTACATCAAATGAACTTTTCAGAGCAGCCGTCTCAAAAGTCCGAATAGCTATGATGATTGCCGACCTCCGCCGCGGAGATGGCACTTGAAGAAGAAGATACCAAACTAATAAAGAAGAAAAAACTTACATATGTCCTATTCATTTACAAACTCTGTTGCTACAAAACTTACAAATATTACTGGGCTATAAATTGTGGCAAATAAAAAATTATTGCAAATAAAAAAATTATCTTTTTAAATAATGAAAGAAAATAGAGAGTTTTTGTGCAAGCAAATACGTATACGTAACGTATCTTTTTGACATATAGGCATGCGCATTAATGGTTGAACTAACGTATCTAGATACGTATTACCTAACGTAACAGGCTGGTACGTTACGTTCATACGCATCCCTATCGAGTCAAATGTAACCGAATGCACAAGGGGATCTTACCCGATTACCAAAATTTCAACATCCACATTTCATAAGCACACGTGGTACGTGTTTTTCACATTTGTGGTTAGGTATATTTGTTTTGATTTTTATAAATAATGGAAAGTAGTAGAAAACGACTTCACTTCAGCAATGAAGATGATTTGTTCTTGTTGAAGGAAGTCGTAGGCAAGAACCCTTAAGACCATCCAGAAAGGTGGAATTTAATCCAAATGCAAAAAATATTTTTACATTTTATATCAGACATGGTATCAAAATTAAAGCGGCCGTATAGTCGTGCAAGATGTGGAGAAGAAGGGCATCTTCTATGTCTTCGTCTTCTTTATCATCAACAAATACACCTACATTAAATATCGCGTCCATCTCAAGAATTAAAAATTGTTCAAAAAAATATTTGTTATTTATTTTGAATATCAAAAATAGGGTTAAATGACAAGGACAAGACTGGCACTGACAATTTATTAGTTAATCACTAATTCGATGAGGGCAACACCATCGTTACGTTGCGTGCAGAACTTTAACTCTAACGTTCATCTTCTTCGATACGTTAGTTCTTTACGTATAGGGAGATACGTTAGGTAGTTACAAAAACTCGCTATTATTATTATTATAAAAAGGTCTGTATTTACTTTAAGATTTAATCACAGAAAAAGTTACCTAATTTCACCAAAATGCACTTTTACTTGTAAACCAGACCTCACTGGACCTTAGAATTTCTGGGAGAACTGGACTGCATCAATGGTCTGAAATGAGACCACAAACAAAGGTTGAAATGGCACTATGGCTTGGCTTCTTACAAAACAGGAATAGGTACAACTGGATACAATGGCAACATGTCAAAGCTCACTTTAACTGTAACTATTAATTGAACTGCTACTCATTTTCCCATAAAAAAAGGACGAAGGAATTACAAATTTTGAAGAAAAATTTGGACAAACGCTAAAGTCAACCGCTCATGACAACAACCTTAGCGAGAGTGATCTAATTATCTTTTCGGCAAAACCTTCTCAGCCTCTAAATGGATGTTTATTTCAAACGCAGTATCGAGCAGCTTTCGATTAAAGAAAAATATCAACGAATTACGCGTCCGTGGTATAAACAAACTCTAAAAATGTGTTTACATTAACTCGCGACGCAAAAAGGATTGAAAATACATTTTGGGTATTTTAACTGAAAAGTACGAAAGTAAAAAGAAATACACCGAAATTATTCTTCGATACTTTAGCAAATACGAGGGGATTTCAATATATATTTCAAAAAGTTTGCAAATGCTACAACCTAATTCGTTAAAAACTTGTAAAAACATTCAAAAATAGATCACTTCAAAATCACAAAAATAGATCTCACAGAGAAAGGCACTCTACCAAAACAGCTGTAGTGATAAAATATTATAATAAATTTTGTGGAAGTTTTAAAAACAAAGTTTTCAGTGTTTTATTGTTATAAAAAACAAAATGTCCTACCATCCTTAAAACCCGAGTTAACACTTTTTTTTTCAAAAAAGAACCATTTGAAAGATAGATAGAAAGAGTTCAAGTTTAGCCAAAAAAGAATTACAAAACTTTACAATTGAGCCGTCCACAATGCGGCAAAGATAAATGGTTTAAAAGCGAAGCGCTTTTACTATTTCAAAAACTGAATTCATAAATTCAAATTTATAAAAGTCGCAATATCTTCGGTTGTAATCAAAATTGTTAGTCAAAATTTTAAATTGTTTGAACAAATTACTTGGTTAAATAAATAGTTTAACAGACAAATTAACCAATTACATTTTTATAATCTATGATATATGCAAAGTGAGAACTCCAAATTAAAAAAAAAAACATAAATTTTCGTTTATTAGAAGAGGAGATCTTGCGACTATTTTAAATTTAGATTTACGAATTCAGTATTTTAAATAGTAAAATCGAGAAATAGAAAAGGGCTAACTCGGGTTCTAAGAATCGAAGAACATTGTATTTTGTTAAATTGTGCAAAAATGACAACATTTCCAATAAAAAAATTAACTTCCTATATATGTTGACGCGTTGTGAGTAATTTTACAATATTTAGTATAAATGTTTTAAACGTTAAATTATTTAATTTGATAAAATAAGCTTTTCTCTTCAATTTGATGCTTTTAGAATTCATTAGACCTAATTGATTACGCATAATAACGTTGTAGATAAAAGCTTTCTGGGATACTTACTTACTTACTTAGTCCTAAGCCTTTCTACCGTTAGGTGTAAGCCTGGTGGAGTTAAGTTTTGCACTGTTGTCTCCATGCTTTCCGGTCTTGTGTTAGATTTCGTGCACTTTCCCATGTCAATCCTTTCTTCTCAACTTCTTTTCTGATTTCGTCTACCCACCTAACTCTTGGTTTTCCTCGTTTGTTTTACCCTTGCACTCTCGTTTCAAACACTTGTTTTGTTAATCTTTCATTCGACATTCTACACACGTGCCCGAACCATCTTAGTTACCCCTCTACTATTTTTTCGTTTATTGGTTCTAGTTTTAGGTTTTGTCTGATTGTTTCGTTTCGTATTTTGTCTGTCCTCTTTCTGTTTGCTATTTTCCTCAAGAACCTCATTTCCATAGCATTGACTCGAGATTTTTGTCTCCCAGTCAATGTCCATGACTCGCTATTATACATGATTGTAGGTCCAAATACTGATTTAACGACTGTCGTTTTTACCTTCTCCGATATTTCTTTTTTCCCCAAAATGTTGTTTTCATAGTGTTAAAAAATAAGCTTCCTCTTGGTCCCATTCTCTCATTTATTTCCGTGTCTTGTTTACCGTTTGATTTAATTATTACTCCTAGGTATTTAAAATGTTCCACTTGTTCTAGTTGTTTTCCGTTTAATTGTGTTGCGTGTGTCTTTCTCTTATTTGAAATTATCATTGTTTTCTCTGTATTTATTTTCATATTTATGTTTGACAGTTCTTCTTCTAGGATTTCAAGCTTGTTCTGTAGGTCTTCTCTGTTTTCTGCTATCAAAACCATGCCTTCTGCAAATAGAAGCTCTGATAGTTGAGTCTGTTTAATTTGCCAGTATCCTAGTGTTAGTTTCTCATTCTTCTCTTGGCTTTCTTTATTGCTTCATCCAGTACCACTAAGAACAGCAGTGGGTTCAACACGCATCCCTGTTTGACGCCTTGAATTGTAGTAAATTCTTCGGATTCCTCGTTGTTGGTTCTCACCGTATTTGTATTATTATTGTACATATCCTTTATTACATCAATTGTTATCCTGTCAACTCCTCTTTCCTTTAATGTCCTCCATACGTCCTTTCTTTGTATTTTGTCAAACGCTTTTTTCAGGTCAATAAAGCATATATATATTTCTCTATTTTTATTTATTACTTTCTCACTTATTTGTCTTATTGTAAATATGTGGTGTTGCGTGCTTCTGTCCTTCCTGAATCCACATTGTGTATCTTCCATAGTTGGTTCTATTTGGGTTTTTATTCTTGTTTCTATTATTCTTGCGAATACCTTCCCAGGAATACTTGATATAGTAATACCTCGGTAATTATTACAGTTTCTCTTGTCGCCCTTTTTGTGTATTGGTAGTATAATGTCTTTCTTCCAGTCCTGTGGTATTTCTGCTCTCTTTATGATATCATTCATTAGTTCTTTCATGCTGTCCACTCCCCCTATTAACATTAATTTTATCATTTCCGGGGTGATATGATCCTTGCCTGGTGCTTTGCCTAATTTAACTCTTTCAATTGCCTTTTCTAGTTCCTCTGGTTTTATGGGTTCTACTTTTTGTTCTTCATTTATTTCTTGTATCTCCACTATGTTGTCTACGTCTGTATGAGTTAGCTCCATGAAATGTTCTCTCCATCTTTCCATTATGTGGTTTTCTTCTGTTATTACCTTTCCATTCTTGTCTTTTATATTTGGCATCATGTATTCTTTCTTTTGTCTGAGCTGTTTTAATGCGCCATAGAAGAGTTTTTGATTTTCTCTAGAATTATTTGTCATTTTTAGTCCAAACTTTTCCCATGACCTTTCTTTTTCTGCTTTCACAGCTATTTTAACCTCTTTTCTTTTTTCTTTATATGCCTCATAATCTTCAGGGCGCTTTGTACCTATATATCTCTTCCATTTTTCTTTTTTATTCTTTACTTTCCTTCGTATTTCGTCCGTCCACCATTCAGTTCTCCTCATGCTATTATTTGCTATTTTTGTCTTCCCACAAGTTTCCTCAGCAGCTATGATTAAGTTGGTCTTGAGATTTTCCCACTTTTCTTCTATACTTGCAGTTTTTGACATACCTTTCACAATATTGTCTAATTTTTCTTGGAATACCTTCTTATCTTTCTTCTTTTAATTTGTAGCTTTTTACTTTTTCATTTACTACCTTTCTCCTCTTTTCTCCCTTTTCTTTTGCTGTTCTCATTCTCATTATTACTAGATGATGATCACTGCCAATCTCTGAGCCTCTTTTCACTTTCGTGTCTTGTACTCTTTTCCATTTGTTGCTACTTACCAAAAAGTAATCTATGATTGATTTTTCATTTCTGCTTTCTTGTACTCTCGTGTATTTGTGTACTTTTTTATGTTTAAATTTTGTATTTGTTATAACAAGTTTATTCTCCATACATATTTCCATTATTCTTTCACCATTTTTGTTTAGTATTTCTTCTCCTTCTTTTCTCATGCATTCCTCAATTCCATTGTTATTATTTCCGACTCTACCGTTTAGATCTTCCATTACAATTATATTTTCTTCCCCATTGTCAATTTGCATTTGGAGCTCCTCGATAAATTTATCCTTCTCTTCCTTTTTTGCATCTTCATTTACTCCGTAGACTGTTATTATTTTCCATATTTCCTCGTCTATCAGTTTCATTTTCATCGATAATATTCTCTGGTTAACATATGTTTCTTCTATAACGTATTGTAGTCTATTCAGTGCAATTATTATCCCTACGCCTTCTTTTGCTCTCTCCTTTGCATCAGCTCCTACCCAAAATAACCAATATCCTTTGTGTATCTTCTTAAAACCCCTTCCTTTCATTTTCGTTTCCGTTATTCCTAATATTTCTATTTTTTGTCTGATCATTTCTTCTACAAGTTCTATCTCTTTTCCATTGATGCTTCTTACGTTCCATGTTTTCATTTTTATCTCTATATCTTTCATCTTCTTCCTATTTTCATCCTTGTTTACCTTTGCATCGTGTTTTTTCCTATCGTTATTCCTATTCATCGCCCTGGTCACATTGTCAGATCCTTTCCGTTGCTTTGGTCGTTATCAATATTCCTCTTTCTGGGATAAATAATTTTATATTTTGCAATAACTGTTAAGTGAAACTTCTTGAAATTTTTATAGCTGAATACATGTGATGTTATCCCTAGTATAACGCGGAATTAAAACTTTTTGTGCATTTTTAGAAAAGCTAATATTTTTCAAAAAATCTACTTTTGAAGATATTAATTAAAAAAAAATTAACAAAAAGAACTAAAGCTCTTATTTTAAAGGATTTTCTATGCCTTTTCAGTAAAATTGTGTCACTTTTCCATATAATTTACCGATCTTCACCTTATGTATATAAAATCAATACATTGTTTATATATTATTTATAAGTAAAAATAACGTTTAATCTTTTGCATATTTTGTTTATTGTTATCACCAAATTTATCAAAAGCAGTTATTAGATACCTGAATCAAAGAGTGTCACGAAAAAGGCTTTTTATTTGCTAATTTCTCTTATCTATAACAAATAGAGAGTTTGTTTTATAATTTTTATAATTTCAAAAAAAAACTACAAATGAGCTGAATTGGAATAATATACACAACATATATTAAACAATTACCAAAACAAAAAATCTTTTATTTGGGGTCAAACAATTCATATTAGACCAAACTTTTTTACAGTTTCAAAGGTTCATAGTATACCAAGATTACTTTTTCAGGAATCAAGCTGAAATGGCTCACACTTGTCGTGGTAGTATATCCCTTCATGGTGCCTTGATATACACAGTTGATGCTTGTACTTTTGTTATTTCAAACGGAGGAACTCAAACATTTCACATAAAGGCTGCTTCAGAGGTAGAAAGACAACAGTGGGTGACTGCATTGGAATTAGCTAAAGCCAAAGCTATGTAAGTAATGCTTTTATCTTGTTTTTATCTAATATTGTTAATAATGTTTTATATTGATGTAAATTTCTTGAGATAGGATTCCCAATTATAAAATTATTATAAATTTATCATTAGCCTCCTTTGCTGGGCAATTTCGCGTAAAAAAAAACGTTCCAAACCTACTTTTAATTGACTAAATTGTATATAGTTTCTTTATATGTAGTATTTATTTAATTATTTTCTAAAAGTAATATCACTTTTAAAACTCAATGGTTGCGACTGTTAGAATACAAGCCCATGGGAGATTTTTATTGTGTCATTTGACCGAGCATGAATCACATATTAAACAATACTACAATATGTACTAACATCTTTAGAAATTATGGCGATTCCTATCGGTACAGGTGAGTCACAGGTAAGATAAACTTACCACTCGAAGTTGGGGGGGGGGGGGACTTTTTGGCCAAACGTATTTTTACGGCATTTATAATTTAGGTAGATAATACAAAAATAATGTCCTGCGACCTAATGCAATTTGACACAGTACAGCATTCATACAGAAAGGGGCTAGGGCTGAAGTAGTATCGGAATGTCTTACAGATATAGAATGTTCGTAAATACGTTTATGGATTCGTCGGTTTGTCTGTCCTATGTATGTACGTGGGCAACTGGAACAAGGTATCTCGTAGACACCATAGTCTCCATTGGAGATTTGTTCTTTTACGGATCTGACGAGGTTGGGCAATTTTGTCTCCTCGGGGGAACAAATAAGGGTCTAACCACCTTCTGTTATCTCCGGGTGCTCTGTAGAGGGCGTCGAATATCCCAGTCGGGAGCTCCTCTACCCAAGTCCATTTACTGGGTATGGACTTGTAAATATTTATCTTCTGATGGCTTGTCTTGAAAAAGACAAGATATTTCTTCATCATCCAGCCCCGTTTTCACATCCATTGTTGGATATAGATATTTCTTACATGACAAAAATATAGGTCGAAATAAAACATCAGATTGTAGTTGAATAATATCTCAGCCACAGAGTATGGAAATTAAATGCAGGAAGCAAAGCCCCAAGAGCACTAAGCTCTCGGAGAGCCCGTGAGGGACTGACTTGGCTGACCGATTCATTGTAGCGTTGGTTTTTTGTGGATTGTGTGTATATCTTGTGTATTGGATGTATCAGCTGTCCTGTTTTAGGCTTGTGCCTCTTCAGGACGTGTCTCCTTTGTGATGGGTGTGGCACTGGGATTTTTGATGTGTCCACTGGTGTTGCGGTGTTTGTTGGTGGTTGTTGCTGCTCTAACTAGTCCTGGACAATCGGGGGCGAAAGGGATACAAGTGAACGGTTCCTTTCAGAATTTATTTGGTCTAAAACAAAATTAGTAAATATATGAAAATTATATGTTTATTAATTAACAAAATCTATTGAATTATTGAATGAATGTCGCGACGCGTGAGGGCAGCTGTACTGGTACCTCAAAAATCGACGGGGTATCATTGTGCAATGGGATCGGAAAACCACAGAAAACCGATTCCCCCCCCCCCCCCCCCCGTCGGTGTCAGTTCGAAGTGAACATTTAGTATTATAATAAGCGACGGTAATAGAGGGGAGTTGCCTCCTGGAATGTCAATGTATTCATCAGGGAGTTCGTTGCTAGCGAGTTCCAGCAGAATAGCGGGTAGGAATGGGAGTTTGGGTTTAGGTCGTCTTCTGAATACATGACTTGGCTGACCTGAAAATCGCCAATATTTATATGTGCCGTTCTAGCGATAAATAGGGATTTCCTGGTCAAGAGCCAATGGAAAAATTCGAGGCGGGGCGATGCGCATCGAAATGCGCACTAGTCCACAGACTATGACATTCGATGACAATTTGGAGTGAGTAGTGAGGATGGTCAGTGACACCTTTAATAAAAGGTAGAAATAATTTGGGATGATCCGGCGGCAAGGTTTCTTTTTTGGATGAACTGGGGGTAAAATTACATATTTAACTAAAAAAAAAATCGAAACACACTAGATCGCTCCCGATGTCAAAAAACCATTTTATATATTAGTTCGAAGACCGAAGACCGTATACTAGTTCGCTCCCATGGTTAAACGGATTAAGTATTTATCTACTAAGTTCTGGGAAAATTAATATCGGCATAATTGGTACTGTGACTTTTGTATTTTATATAGAAATTATATAAAATATTTGTTGTTACATATTTCAGTGGAATTAGATTATATTCACTTCATTTTTGTCCCTATTGTGAAAAATGTGATTGATTTAGAAATTTTATTAGCAATTTTGATACCGTTTAGGAATTTTTTAGCTATTGTGATATTAATTCTGTTTTTAAATTGTTAATTCGGAAATATATGAGACAAAGCAATACAAGGGTAAAAACATCCGGGATATCATCTACCTTTACAAAACTAAACAAATATAAATAAAAACAAGGCATTTATTTTTACATATGAAAAAATCAAATCTACTAATTTTATTTTGCTTTAATTACGATATTTTGTGATCAACAATTTTTTGACGCTCTTGAAGTACTTTTTAGTACACTTTTTTGGTTTCACAGAACTTCGTATTGTTATATAAATGTCAATTTGAATAACTTTTAAAACTTCTAAAAATTGAAATAAAAATAACGAATTAAATTTAAAATGGAAACTCTCACAGGCGTTGTTTGTACGTTCAAGTGTTGAACTGTTTTCCGCCCACATCTCAGGAGGGAAGTCTCCTTCTTTAGAAATATAGTTGTCCGCCAAGTAGTCAACAAATTGTTGTTCGGCTTGGTGTTGTGCTGGTAATATCTCACTAAAGTCTAAAGCAAAACACTCACCTACGTCTAATGGATCTAGGAAAGGTAGATCAAACATATATCTAAGGTATTGCCGAATGTTATTGTACTTTGAATAATCTGAGATGAAATCTACATCCTTTTATTTTCGCAGATGGAAACAGCTGCATGGTTATCACTACATTCAACTACTTACACTGTTATAAATATTTAGAGTTTTAACAAATGCTTTGCAACTTCTTTCTACACACTGCCAACGTTTGATATTATTAGCAAGCATTTTATGGAAGTTATACTTGTAATTGTCTATAACTAGCATAGACTTGCCCTTTTAACTTAATATTTCACTTATTTCAAAATTTTTCCATGATGGACTAAAGATATCCAAACTGGATGGACTAAAAATGTATCGAAGTACCTGCTTTATAAAGACAACATTTTCTAATTATGCTGACTCTGGCTATTCATTATTATTCAGTGTATACCTACTAAAGGTATTTTTAAACTATCTTTTCTAGGGTATATATGGCCGGAGCGGTTTTACCTGTGACCCTTTTCTGTAGAGTATTAAAATCTGACCTCCGGAGCGAACTAGTATATGAGCAAAAAAATTGAAACAGGCATAAAAAAGAGAAAAATCAAATAATGGGGAAACGACCAGAGAGAGAGAGAGAGAGAGAGAGAGAGAGAGACAGAGAGAGCATCTACATTACAGAACGAAGTATAACCGGAAGGCATGCCTATGAGTTAATAAATACGTGATTAAAGCAAACTTTCAGTTTATTAATCATTTATAATTAAGCCAATACTGTTTACATTTATCGCTATTTTATCAAGATTTATATTTGAAATAATACTGAAAAATAATAAAGTACTAATTAGTTAAATCGATGTCTTTATCTTAAACAGAATTATCAGTACTATTTTTAGAATATAAATAAATATTTCTCAATATTAACCATAACTATTAATCCAGTCGTCGGAGATTTGACGTAGTATGGTTCGATTTCATTCGATTCTGTTCGATCCGATTCCATTCGATTCAATTCGATTTTGATTCCAGTCAATTCCATTGAATTCGATTCGCTTAGTTTCCATTCCCGTGTCCGGTCTCAGCTTTCGTGGAGGAGGAGCTCTGAACTGAGTAGGGGGCTCTTGTGTACTTCTCGGAAGACAGACTGGGCGGGGGATGTCCTCAACCTCGACACGGCTCGTCCCATATGGCTGATAGGGAAAGTTCCTGCAGATATGCAGGACAGGTACGAATAAGGCATTGTCAAATAAGTACCCGCGGATGAACTGAGGATATGACATTAGGCAGCAGTAATGTCATTACTGGATTAAGGCTGTGGGAAGTAAAAATCCTGTCGGCTTAATTCCAGATACTCACAGGCGTCACTCACATTATGAGTTAAGCGGCTGTGATACTGCGATGGGGAAGGCAACGGGAAACCACCCCAATATGGTCCCTAGTAAAGTTATCATGGAATCAATGAGTGTAACGAATATTACTGATCATGGGCTGCGGAACTCAAGATCCGGCAGGGGAAGGAATACACAATGGACCACAGGGCTTCCCAGGTCGCTAGCCAGCGAAATCCCTGTGAGCAAAACATCACTAGACATACGATGAAAATGAAGAATCCATATAAAGTGGCCACATGGAATGTAACAACTTTATATGAAGCTGGTAAGCTGAGAAATCTACTCTCTGAAATGGACAGACTAAACATTACTATCATGGGAGCGAGTGAAA
Organism: Diabrotica undecimpunctata; assembly: GCF_040954645.1. Taxonomy (NCBI): domain Eukaryota; kingdom Metazoa; phylum Arthropoda; class Insecta; order Coleoptera; family Chrysomelidae; genus Diabrotica; species Diabrotica undecimpunctata. The sequence goes on from NC_092809.1 coordinate 22,470,756, forward strand.
CAAGATGGCCAAACAAAGGGAATTTCATTGCAAATGGTTACGCCGTTTATTTTTCTGGAAATCAAAACCATATGCATCGAAATGGAGTAGCAATAATTATCAAACAACATATTAATAAGTATGTCAATAACTTCATCCCAATATCAGACAGAGTAATTTTAGTACAGCTGAATGCTTAACCTGTAAATATAAATATCATCCAAGTTTATGCTCCCACTGCTGACGCAGATGAACAGAATATTGAAGAATTCTACCATCACATAGAAGAAGTGCTAAAAATAACAAAGAAACACGAAGCAATAATAATTATGGGTGACTTTAACGCTAAAGTTGGACAGAAGATTACGCAGGGCATCACCGGAAAGTTTGGCTTGGGAGAGAGAAATCAAAGAGGTGAACGTCTAATAGAATTCTGCCAAGAAAATGACTTCGCCATTACAAATACCTGGTTTCAACTTCCAGAAAGGCGTCTTTACACGTGGAAATCCCCTCAAGATGGACATCAAGGCAGAATAGTACGGAACCAAATAGACTACATCCCAATAAACCACCGATTTCGAAACAATATTAAAGATGTAAAAACTTACCCCGGCGCTGACATAACTCAAATCACAATTTACTCTGCTCCAAAATACAAATTAAATTAAAGAAATTAACAAAGCCAACTAAGCCTTGTAAGATATATCTCGACCCCCTGAAAAACCCTCAAACGCGCGAACACATATCACAGCAGATAAATAGTAAAGTACACAGAATATCAAATATACCAAACGAAAACAGAACCATTAACGAATGCTGGTATGATATTCAAAACTCGATTTTAGAGAACGCACAAGAGTCTTTGAAAACACCTACCATGTTGACAAAAAATGAGTGGATGACACAAGAAATTCTAGACCTGATGGAAGTTCGACGACAACACAAAAATAGAAATATTATCGAATACCGTGAAATCAATAAACGCATAAAAAGAAAAATTAAGCAAGCCAAAGAATCCTGGCTTGAGAATTTGTGTAAAGAAATAGAAGACCTCCAAAAAAAGCATGACAGTTTCAACCTCCACAAGAAACTTAAATATACTGCCGGAATTAGAAAACAGAAAAACCCTTGTTTGGGTTTCGGACACTTCCAATGAAGATGTTCTTCAAATGATCAATTCAGAACGTCTGCTCAGAAACACCATAAAGAGGAGAAAAACAGAATACTTCGGCCATATAATTAGAGGACCTAAATACCATCTACTTCGCCTTATAATACAAGGAAAAGTGGAAGGAAAGAGATGGGTTGGTCGAAAGAAACTTTCATGGCTGCGTAATATTAGACAATGGTGTGGTTCCTTCTTCTTAACATGCCATACACCAAAGTGCGTAGGCGACTATCTCATTACTAGAATTCTGTTCTTGGCGGCGTGACACACCTCGCCTGTATTGTGTATTCCTGCCCATTCTTTAATATTCCTTAACCAGGATAATTGTTTGCGGCCGGCTCCTCTCCTACCTTAGATCTTCCCTTGTAGGATTAACTGTGGTATTTCATATTTTGCTCCTCTCAATATGTGCCCAAGGTAACCAATCTTGCGTTTTTTAATTAATTCAAAGAGTTCTCTTTCCACGCCGGCTCTCTTAAGGACGTCATCGTTTCGAACTCTATCCACCCAAGGTATGCGCATCATTCTTCTCAATGACCACATTTCAAATGCTTCAAGTTTGTTGGTGTGGTTCCACAGTAGAAGAATTATTTCACGCAGCAGCCGACAGAGAAAGGTTTCAGGAAATTGTAAACACGATGACGGCCAACGTCTGAATACGGACACGGCACCCAAAGAAGAAGAAGAAGTTTCCATTCGATTCGATTATATTCCGTTCGATTCGATTCATTTTATTTTATTCTATTTTAATTTATTTTATTTTATTAAGAAATATGCATGAGACTGCGTTTACTTACTCCACGTAGTCTGTGGTGGCACGATCTATCGTTTCATTACTTCATCGCGTTTCTTTTGTTTTTACTTTTTGACACCTCTTCACGATCCATTTCACCGATCAATGCATTCCTTCCGTAGCCCGCGATAAGAAAGCTATGCTAATAAAAAAGTCCACCAAATTTCATTAAAATCGATTTAATAAATTTTGCCTAATAATTTTGCACTCTATTTTTTTTTTAATTGAAATTGTTTAAAATCTTGCACAATAAAATCTTAGACCTTATAAATGAAGTTTGCCTCATTTTTTTACATATAAAAAAGCACTCCACCTATCAATATACTTTATAGAATTGAAATCGGATTATTTGGACGGTCTCAGAAATGTTTTCAAATTATAAACAATCAGAAAACGGCGTTGGAAAAGACTCGGCAAGGCGCTTCTTTTGAAAGAAAAAAAGTAAAATTACCGGCAGTGGTTCCTGAGATACGGCCGGTCAAAGTTGACTGATAGGCTGCTAATCTTTGAAACATTACCTTTTTTCTTTCGGAGCTCTTTCCCGTTAAAAATTTTCATATCTTCAAGATATTCATAATATATATTAATAATAACAAAAACGATCGGTATTGCACGTGGAAAATATCAAAACAACTAGGTTAAAGAAAATTTAACTTCGAAGTTTAAAATCGGTATTCTTCATTTTTTTTTAATCCAACGTAACTTGAATAATTTAATAACTAATTAACTAAATAACGCATTCTAACTGCTCTGAGGGTTTCCCAAAATGAGTGGCCCGCTGAATTCTGAATTTGATCGCACCACCTGGTTTATGATAAATTAATTAATTTTTAATGTTATACTCCATTCGCTTAGCTCGGACATATTTTGACAGTTTCATTGTCGGAAACCTACAACACAACAATTAATATTTCAAGTATCCTACTATTGCAGACTTCCTTCTTTAAAAAAAGAAGAATTATTCTAAATAGTGGCAGTGTATACTAAATTCATCAAATTTTGGATAGTATATATTTAAAAGATAGAAAAAATGAAACTGAAATAATAGGAAAAATTGGAGAAGACCAAGCAGGGTTCACAGTAGGAAAATCATGCCTAGATCATACGTACACATTAGAACAACTGATAGAGAAGAAAATGGCAAAAGGTAGACCGGTCCATCTGGCCTTTGTTGATCTAAAGAAAGCATATGACTCAATACCTAGAGTCAAATTATGGGAAGCAATGAATGATCTCGGAATCCGACAAACACTAATAAAAGCAGTTAAAGCACTATACAAAGAAAACAAAGTAGCTATTAAATGTGGAAATAAAGCCTACAATCCATTTAAGACGACAAAAGGACTTCTACAAGGCTGTGCTACGTCCCCTACTCTGTTTAAAATATTCTTGGAAAAGACACTCAAACCATGGAGGAGAAAGTGCAAAGGAATGGGCATACCAGTAAGAGACGAATACCTATACACCTTAAGTTTTGCCGACGATCAAGTATTCATCGCACAAGATGAAGAAGATCTCAGCTTTATGCTCAGAAAACTAGAAGAAGAATATAAAAACAACGGAATGGAAATAAACTTAGAGAAAACCGAATACCTAACAACAGAAAACAAGGATATGAGAAACCTAGAGATAGACGAGGGAAGACAAATAAATGGAACAGATAAATTCAAGTATTTAGGAACCATAATATCGAACCAGGGAACAACAGAAGAAGATATAAACAACAGACTGAGACAAACAAGAAACTGTATAAGACAACTAAACTCAGTGTTGTGGGATAAGAACATTACGATAAAGACAAAAAAGAGAATATATAATACCCTGACAAGAAGTATCCTGACATATGGGTCCGAAAACTGGACAATAAACAAGAGAAATAGAGGTAGAATAAGAGCAGTAGAAATGGAGTTCCTGAGGAGAAGCTGTAGACTTACAAAAAGAGACAGAATTGAAAACGCAGAGATTAAGCGGAGAATGGGAGTGCAATCAGACATAATCGACTATATAGAGGAGAAGAGACTATCCTGGTACGGCCACGTCAGAAGAGCGGACAGAGGACGCTGGATAAACAAAATCACAGAATGGAGCCCGATTGGAAGAAGAAAGAGAGGAAGACCCCGAAGGTCATTCAGAGATGAAATCGACGAGGCTATGGAGAAAAGAACCCTGCGAGATGGAGACTGGAATGACAGGGAAAATTGGAGAAAACGGTTGAGTGAAGGAAGACAGTGAAAACTGTGGAAATCCTTAGTAGTAGTATATATTTAAAAGATATATTTTAGTTGTTATAATTTAACATAACTATTTATTATATATGGTGCAAATAAATAAATATTGATTGTCGGTAATTTGCAAAGTTCTATTTTATATAGGTACTATTTAGTTTGTTTACTATTAATATTGGCTATAAGGACGTGTGCTTGGTCGTATAGTAATTTCCAGCCACTTCGAGTCTGTCAAAAAGTAACTAACTTCGCAAAAAAATAATTACTAAATTCACTAGACAGTTCGGACTGGAGATAGCGAACCGAGTATAATAAAAACTATTTAATTAAACAATTATTTTTTTAATTAACCAATTCATGTCAATCTGTATGTATAATTCTCTATAATTCTGAGTGGCTATCTTTATAAGCTAGTAAAGATGTGAGTGCTCCAGTGTGGTATAGGGTTCGGATATTCCATGTTTCTAATCTCAATTACATTTTTCGTTTGCAGAGTCGTCGTCGTAAGTTCCGTCCATCTAATAGTTCCTGAGGTTCCATAACATATGACTTTTTACAGAAAGAGGTTGTTGGCCTTTAGCTCAAACTCTCAACCTGGAGAACCAGAGACTCTTTTGTTAGGGTTGCCATACCTTAGTCTGTTTTGGTTCGCGGGTGGTATTTTATTTCTTTCTTACCCGCTGGTACCAGGACCGGTTAAGGTATTCCCTGATTTACCACCTGGAGATGCATCCGATAGGAGACAAACAACTTCATACGGACTATATTTCCCATGCACCAGTTTTTAATTTTAATAATTTTGTACTTATTGGCCGTACCGAACAAGTAATCTTTCCTTCAATCTCCGCTGCAGGATGGTTAAATGCTATGTATTGTCCATATTGTTATACGGCATGGAAACATGGATGTTAAGAGTACCTTCCATTAATAAGTTGCCTTCGAAATGTGGACGTTGCGGAGAATGTTCCGCATACCATGGACAGATAGGATGAGAAACGAGGAAGTTTTAAGAAAGGCAAATACTGAGAGAGAATTACTCAATTTGATCAAGGTACGAAAAATTGGATACCTCGACCATATTCTGAGATAAAAAAATACGCAATCCCTCAACTAATCATCCAGGGAAAGATTGAAGGCAAGAGAGGAGTAGGTCACAAACAAATGTCGTGGCTACGAAACATAAAGAACTGGACAGGCATAAATAACACTGGCGTTCTTTTGCATGCCGCAAAAGACAGACGTCTGGCCTTAAGATAATTCGCCAACGCACTATAGGTGCACGGCACTATAAGAAGAAGAACTTGTTGGATTAATATCTACTAATTAATATTAACTAATTCAACGCATATAATAGTTTCAATAAATACCTTGTTTTGATAACGTCAGGTTTAGTTGTTTTTTATTCATACTTTCTGGTCGTTATAGAATGCAGTATATTTTGAAAATAAAACTATAAATAAGAGCTAAATAAATCGCTAGAATCATAGTAAGGAATTGACCAATGTTAAGTTGGCACGTTTAATTTAGGTTGTCATTCCAACTCTTAAAATATGTTATGTCAAATCGACATACAGTATCGTATATAATTTGCAATATTTTAGAGATTGTGGACACCTTCACAATATATCAAGACCATCACAAGCACCGTCACTCAAGAATATCTATGTAGCTTTTTTATGAATGTAATTTGTCCTTGTTTAAACTTAAAAACATACTTTTATTTGCATTGATATATTAGGATTTGTGTTTCGAGTTTCATGAAATTAAAAATAAAAACAATTTTGATGCAATGTTTGTTTTTGTTCGTAGTAGAAGTATGGAATCCGAGGAAGACGAGGAAATTGATGAATCTGGTGATTTTGAAGACTGGTCTGGTGTAGTTAGAAAATTAGAATCACAATTGAATGATTTACAAACGTGTGGTGATGTATTAGTTAAGCATTGGAAGCATTTAGCAAAATCTTTGGGTGAAATGGAAACGAATTCTGACCATGAATTGTTACAAGGGAAGAATAAAGAAGTTTGTGAAAGAGCTACTTTGTTCAGAATTGCTTCCAATGCGATGGTCAACGTAAGTATTTTTGCTCAATTTTACTATTCAATGCATGATGTCGTCTTGTATTAACTCAAAAGTTGAAATTGCTACTTATTAAATGTATTTCGCATATTTTATTTCACTGTTCCATGTTAGTTGTTCCTTTAAAAGGGCTATTTTAAAAAGTACCTTCGGGAGCAATAGAACTTACGTAATCATAGGTGTTGAGGATCATATGGAAAATGGATCAGTAACAATGTGGCCACAAAGATATACAGATATATAGATTTTGACGGGATCAAGAATAATACTTAAACATAAGACACTAATGTCAACTCACTACCACAATCTCTTAAATTTTCTTCTAGTTTGATCTATGCTGATGATTTTAAGCTTTTTAAGACTATACATACTTCAAATGATTGTCAGTTACTACAGGAGGACCTGACCTCAGTTGTGGAATGGTTTAGGGACAACAATATGATCTTGAATATTAAGAAGTGTAGAGTCATATCTTTTACTCGCAAAATCGACTACATTCAAAATAATTATAGAATTGACAATTGTGTAGTACCTAGGAAAACCAAATGTAAAGATCTGGGAATATACTTACAGGCTAACATGAAATTTAATGAACACTATATAAATATTGTTAATAAGGCCTACAAAATATTGAGATTTGTAATAAGAAATTCCAAACACTTTAGTATAAACACAACCATTAGACTATATAACGCTTTAGTCAGACCAAACTTGGAATATGCATCAGTGGTATGGACTCCTGAAGCCAAAGTTCATATTAATCTTATAGAAAAGGTACAAAAAAGATTTCTAAGGTATTTATACCTTAAGAAATACAATGTGTATACTCACCTTACGCCATCAAAAGAGTTGCTTCAAATATTTGGCTTGCAGTCATTAGAGCAAAGAAGAAACATGCATTGTGTTGTGTTTATTCATAATATCATTAACAATGTTAAATATAAGACATGTGGTTTGATTAACTTTATTAGGTTTCATGTGCCAAAGGTCAACCTAAGGGTAAACAGTAATGACCTATTTTCTTGTAGTCCATATAATTCTTGTGCAATAATAAACTATATGCAATATCAGTGTAATGAGTTAATAAAGATCTGTGATATAGACCTCTTTACCTGTAGTGTAAGGGATATTAAAAAATGTTATGAATAGATAAGTAATGGACTGAATTTTAAAATTTTATTAACTTGTGTCTTTTTTTTTAATGTGTTTTACTTTCTGTGTTTTTATTTTGTACTTGTGTGTATATTGTAGTTTTTGTGTGTATATTTTTATACCAAGTAATGAGCACTCTTACATGTAATTACTACCTAGGTGGTGTTTGTAAGTTTTAATAAATAAATAAATAATATTGCAAATTCAAGTCTAACAATATAAGAAACTAAACACCCTTCTAAAATCCTTAAAGAAGGGTAATCGTGAACTCCTGGAAAATTATTGCCTTCAAAATTTATTAAGTCGTTTTAAGTATGGCTATTTGAAAGGAAATCAATCGAGACTGCTCTTTACCATTTCTAGAGAATATTGTTGCTGTTTTTGAAAATAGAGATCTTACACTAGGTTTTTTTAAATTTGTAAAACATGAGAAAACAAAACTAAGACGAATAACCGCACTGTACCAGAGAATATTCAGATATATGAGCAGGAAGTGTTCTTAGTACATAACATCAAATTTTTGGACATATATATCAATCTGAACACCTGTACATGATTGTGACGAATTTAACATTATTTGTTAAAAAAGTCTAATTTTTTTATTTTAATTGGTATCTGATTTTTTCTTCGTAGAATAGGTAGGATAGGTAGGTAGTTCTTCGAAGAATGAACAAAGAACGGGAGCTGTTGATCACCATCAAGAGAAGAAAGTTGGAATATCTTGGTCATCTGATGAGAGGGAAATAGTATCGATTGCTCCAGTTAATTATCCAAGGAAAGATTCAGGGCAAACGAAGCGTGGGGAAACGACGTATATCTTGGCTGTGCAATTTAAGAGACTGGTTCCAGTGCACATCTAACCAATTATTTAGAGCAACAGCTTCAAAGATACGAATAGCAATGGTGATTGCCAAACTCCGTAGCGGAGAGGGCACTTGAAGAAGATCTGATTTTTTGTGTTTGAAAAATTATTTTGTAAATCAGTATGTCCATTATTAATAATCATTAAGTATTCCAACTTCCAAACGAACTCGTCAACACGCACTAGCCAAGCGTGGCGTTTTAACGGCTTAAAACCTCAAAAATTATTTTCTACGAAAGACGAAACTACTGAACGGCCCTCAGTCTCCAGCGGCTACAACACCCCCAACCAAGGTAGCGGTTGAAACAGGTTTAGAACAGAGGGTGCTAAGAATTCCCGGAAAAAATCAGGCTACTACAAAGAGCGACAAATGCCTATTACTTCATACAATGTTAGAACTCTTATATTAGATCAGAAGATGATAAAACTGGAGGAAGAGCTGAAAAGAATAAAATGGGACATCATCGGCTTCAGCTAAATACGACGAAGAGGAGAAGTCCAAATTACTTTTAAATCAGGACACGTATTTCATTTTACGAGGTGAAAGAGACACTTCAAATGGTGGAGTAGGATTCATTATACATAGAAAGCACACACAAAATATAGTTGAAATTGTCAGCATAAGCCCCAGGATTGTATATCTTATCTTCAAACTAAATGCAAGATATAATGTTAAGGTAATGCAGACCACAGATTAATAGCTAAGATACTATTAAATGTCAAATTGGAAAGAACAATGAGGATCCTAAAAACAAGAAAAAAGAAATGTATTCCTCTAGAAAACAACGACCTGTATGAAGATACATTAACCAGACATATACAAGACTTACAAGATGAAATAGAAGATGTAGATCAAGCAAATGATGGCATAACGAAGGCTCTAAAAAAAAACAGAAAAAATTCATTTGATTTGAACGTACTCAAAATTTTGGGGGAATTTAGGGCTGCACACCCCCTTAAAATTTTTCTGTGCGCTTAGATTTTGTTGTTTCTTTTTTATGAAAAATGCTTTCAGAACAAGAAAGTAACGTATCCATTTTTATTACAAAATGTCAAGTAGTTCGGGAGATAATGTAAAAAAACAATTTTTATTTTGTAACTTCAAAGGGCTGTAACTTTTTTTGTGTACACTTTTTTACTAAGGTCAGTTGGATTCAATCAATTTATTTTTGTCCCTGGAATGCGTCATTTAATTTATAACATACCTTTTTGAAACATCCAATATTATGATATAGCTAATGTATCCTAACTTGTATATAAAGAGATTGCATACAGTATGGTGGAAACGAAAGGAATAAATTCGTTATTTCGTAAACCGGAGACTTTAAGGAAAAATCCTGAAACCCGTCGATTTTTATTTTTAAATAAGCTATTCGTAAGAATACATTTTTATTTTTGACGTCATCTATGTGAGCGTGATGACGTCATTGCTAAAATTTTTGAATAGAAAGGGGGGTATTGTAATACATCATTTGAAAGGTCTTTTAAATACCTATTCAGCTATATCAATATGTCTAAGTAATTAAAGATTGTACTTGTTTAAAAAAATAATTAAATTTTTATCATTACAATAAATATTTATTAAGTATTATTCAATAAATACAACGAAACCTGAAGTAGAACAACTCGATATCGATGACAATCAAAAAATAAATCCATGCAACGAATATAAATACCTGGGCGTCATCTTCGACCGTAGTGGAAAAGACGAACGAGAAATAGAACATCGAATTGTACAAGCACGAAGAGCTATAGCATGTTTGAACGGAATTCTATGGAGTAAAGAAATATCAAAGAAAAGAAAATGGAACATCTATGAGACAATGGTTAAAACTAGCCTACTTTATGGAGCTGAGACATGGAGAATAACCGAAAAATATAAGAAAAAGGTCGAAGCCACGGAAATGGATGCCATCAGAAGATCGATGAGAATATCAAGAGCCGACAGAATACGGAATGAAGTGATAAAACAACAAATGGGTATAGAGGGCACTATAGTTGAGGATATTGAGAGAAAACACCTCATATGGTATGGGCATATGAGCCGAATGGGGGACGAAAGATTGCCTAAAAAAACGATGATGTGGCAACCCCCAGAGAAGAGGAAACGAGGAAGACCACCACAGAGCTGGAACCTGGGAGTTAGGAAAGCGATTAGCGCTCGAAATCTGGACGAAAACCTAACTCAAGACAGAATACAGTGGCGTTTGGGAGTCGGACAACGTCGTAAGACGTTATAAAAAACCGAATATATATATATATATATATATATATATATATATATATATATACAACGAAACCTAAATTAAGTGCTCAAATTGTTTACCTTCAGCTAAAATACAATGAGTAAGGCGTGCCGCGAACTCTTCTCTAACATTCTCTAAAACTTCCGGAGTTATTTGAACAACCTCATTACGTATTCTTTCTTTCAGTTCATTAATATTTTGTGGTCAATTTGGATACACCTTACTTTTTAAATATACCCATAAAAAGAAATCAAGAGGAGTCAAATCAGGTGACCTAGGCGGCCATTCTATTGTTCCTCTTCGACCTATCCACCGATTTGGAAAGACGTTGTTTAAGTAGTTGCGTACCAAGACAGCATAGTGTGGAGGCGCGCCATCTTGCTGTAGCCATAAATAATTTCTGTTTGGAAACAACCGGTTCAATTCTGGAAGCAAGAAATTTTGAAGAAATTCTAAATATCGAGGACCTGTTAAGTTTTCTTCGAAAAAGTATGGTCCAATACACCTATTATCTATTATTCCCACCCAAACATTAATTTTCTCTGGGTATTGAGTACGGTACTCTTGCATCCAGTGTGGATTTTCCGTAGCCCAGTACCGATAAGTTTGACGATTGACATGACCGTTTAGTAGAAATGTAGCTTAATCAGAGAAAATAATCTTTTTTAAACATATCGGATCTCTGTTATTTCGTTCCATTATAATGTCACAAAATTCAATTCGTTTATCAAAATCATCTTCCATAAGTTCTTGTACTAAACTTACTTTGTAGGGATGCCACTTTTCCTTCTTTAGCTGTTTAAGAACTGTTGAATGGTCCATGTCATTATCTAATGCTACTTGCCATGAACTGTTATGAGGATTATCTTCAAAAGCTAACAGAACGTCTACTTGTTGGTTTTCAGATATTGGTTTTCTACTACCTTTAGGAAGGTCTTTAACATGACCCGTTTCTCTAAATTTTTTCTCAATTTTGCTTACAGTGGATTGTGAAATTGGTTCTCGACGGGGGTATTTATTATTAAATAACGCACATACTTCTTTCTGCGTACGTGTTTTATCTCCATAACCAATCATTATCAGAATTTCGATTCTTTGCGTTTCAGTTAGCTTCATTTTCAAAGATACAAAGACTTTTTGAATACATTTACTACAATAATACTATTAATCACTTGACAGAAAGATTTGAATGTCCAACTATCAATGTTCATATTGATAAGGTAACTAGTTTTTTTAAAAAAGTAAAAAGTAGATAAAAAAGACATTTCATTACCAGTGATGGCCTTTATAAAATTTATTTTTGGGTGTCAATAATACATCATATCAATACTTAATAAATATTTATTGTAATAATAAATATTTAATAATTTTTTTAAACAATTACAAACATCAAATACTCAGACATATTGATATGGCTGAATAGGTATTTAAAAGACATTTCAAATGATGTATTACAATACTCCCCTTTCTATTCTTACGAATAGCTTTTATTCTTACGAATAGCTTATTTAAAAATAAAAATCGACGGCTTTCAGGATTTTTCCGTAAAGTCTCCGGTTTACGAAATAACGAATTTATTCCTTTCATTTTCACCATACTGTATGTATGTAAACGTAAACATATTGTAATAAACTTTGTACCAGTGTCAATGGCCCATACTTGCCGAGACACTTAAATTTAAATAATAAAAAAAAAACTATTAAGATTTTATATTTTTGTGACATTTTTATCTGATACTGTTCAATTTAATTCGAGACAATTTTTATTGTCAACGATTATTGTGAGTAAAGCTATTTCTATTCTGTTCTAATAATGTTTTATGATTTATTTTTCTAGTCATGTAATGATTATTTAAAGTTCGCTCAAAACCATGGTCATAAGCTTATAAGAGCCCTGCAACATGAAAAGGAACAAAGAGGTCGCTTGCAAGAGATGGTCGAAACTCTTGCTCAACAACATTCTAAATTAGAACGAGCAGCTAATGCACATTCACAACTTCCAGCAAGTAAGTTATAATTTATTATTTGAGTAAATTCATTAACGCACATTCATATTATTAATGATACAGAACTACTAAAGTACGAGTATGAGACATCTTCAGGGTTACAGCAGGTATCACATTTTTTACTTTAATAATAATTTTATTTTATTCGTTTCTATCATGTGTATTTCTGTATTGACTATGGACTTTTCCTTGGTTTACCAATAAATTAGTGTTACAATAAATATTTAACCTCTCTACAACAAACATTTAGTTCTTTGAAAATTTGTTTGTATGTGTAAAAATAGTAGGAAAACTAAGTTATGTTAAGTGTAGTACTGTGCATATACATATTGTTCTGAAGCTATTTTCTTGTGGCATGTTAAAGTAATTACTATTTAAATGGGAATAAGCCACAATTAAAGGTTAAAGTAAGTTTATTGACGTTTCAATTTCCACTTCGGAAATCGTTCTCAAAATACAAACATCACTAAAGTTTACTCTTCGAACAACTGTAAAGTCTGTCTCAATGTTTATCGTCTTGAATTTTACCTGATCATATCTCCATCTAGGTATTTTATGACAGGGCATCAGAGGCGGACTCCAAGTAAAAATAATAATATAGCAATTTCTTTTCGAGGCATATATTTTATTGTAAAGAAAATTACATTTATTTAATAGTATTTTAAAACTTATATTCAATACTGAGTGCTAACAATAAGATATTTAAACTACACTGTAAAAGTTAAAAATTAAGTAATGATTAGATTCTAAGATCAATTCTGTTTCACTGTTGGAGTCATCATTTAGATTAATCACAATAGGCTGTATATTAAAACTTTGCGTTGACAAATAAGAATGTTCAACTTTTACAATATGCTGTACTGAATTTTTCCAGCTTTCAACCGATATATTATTTATAACAGTTTTAAACAACTCTATGACAGACGTAACACAGTGTGTCCCATCTGTTCTACTAAGTTGTCACATACATATTGCTTTTTAATAGCAAAAGTATTTAACACTTCCAGTAGTTGCTCTTTCTTGTAACTAAATTCAAAATAAATATCATTTTCTATCAAATACTCCTGAATTTCACTTTTAGTACTTGCTCTGTTTGGAGCTTTTTGAAGCTGACGACTGTGATAGCTTGCGTTATCCATTACAATGACACTATTGTTAGGGATATTTTTTAAAAGATAATTTTGAAACCAGTTTTCAAAAAGTTCTCCACTTGTATCTTGATGGTAGTCCAAGCTAGAGTCTTTGATATTCTTCGCAGATAACAGCAAGCAGTTTGGGACCCATCCGCCTTCCGAACCAACGTGAATTATTGTTATGCGTTTTCCGTTATTTGAAGGTGCTTTCGTCTGGCAGTTTCTACTAGAATCGATCCATCCTCTTTGTACTGTATTGTGTGAATCGAACCATGTTTCATCCAGGTACATGATAGATCTGTTTTCTAATCTATATTTCCTAATGTCAGAGAGATAACTATATCTCCAAGTACGCAATCTTTGTGATTCCATTAAAACTTGTTTTTTTTTCTATCTTACGATATTTAAAATCCATTGTAGAAATGACTCTATGGAGAGTGGCACGGCTAATATGTATATTTGTTTCATCTTCTTCTAACTTCAATTTAAGTTTAGATGATTTAAGATGTTAAGTTTAATGTTTTGTGAATTTCGAAATTTAATGGATTAACCTCATGTTGTAAGTTTTTGTGCTTGTTTTATACAATGTTTTTTTAATTTTAATTTCATTGTATTTACTGATAAAATTATTATAAGCATATTTTAGCATATCCTGAAGAAGCAAATAAATTTTGCGAAAGCTAGATAAAAGAACAAAGAGTTTTACTTATCCTGTCCTATTAATGCCTGCAACCTCAAAATAATACTTTAGTTTGCATAACATGTCAGTCAATAATACCTGTATAATGTATATATACTGAGGTCGCGAGCCGCCACTGATATCTCTTTTATTTTTTGGATGGCCCTGTACTCCATAAATTAATAGCAGTTAAAATTCACGAATGTGTAATAGTAGCCGTAGCCACTACCTTTATTGACAACTTATTTTAAAGGGTACGTTGACTGTTGACGTCATACGTCAATGTCAATGCCACAGTTTACTCGTTTAATTTAATGTTTAAAAAAGAGAATTAATGCTATGAATTTTCTCACCCACCGATTCTTTTGTAACTTGTTGATGTTCGTATTCGTATGTGTCCTTGTCTAAAACTATTCCACTACCCATGTCGTCTTCTCAGACTCAAATGATGTATTATTATTATTATAACCTATGTTCTCAAAAGATAGACTGTAATTTAATTGGTAAACAATTACTATCATTGTCCTGTTGTGGGGTCACAATATGGAATATTAATTGACCTTGGCTAGGTGATGAATAGCATAAAAAAAAATCAGTATGGATTGTATTTAAGAGAAAAAAGTACATTCAATAACATTTATAGTTTACAAATTCAATATTAGAATAAATCGAAACCAGGTGAAATCGCATCTTATATTATATTGGACATATGACATCAATAGGAAATGTATCGTTATTAAGAAAACTACAATTTATTCTTATTGGTAAATCGGCTGTCCATATCTACGATTTTAAAAATTTAATTTTTTACCTTTATATTTACGTGTATACATATATAATTAGAAAATAACATGAAAAACTATTTGAAGCGTAGCAACAATCGACAAAAAAGTAAGTTTTATTTTATGTCTTTTATACATTTTATAGATGTCTGAAAAAGTAAATAACATCCTAACCTCAAATTATGAATATTGGTTAATTTTTTAGATCGGTTCCTAGTGCAATTATAAAACAATGACATTATGTTGCCAAAAATATAAAATAAGTATTTTAGGTTAATATCATTTCTATAGAGGATATGATATAGTTTCATTTAAAAAAGACAGGTGTCCATATCTTTTACAGTTTTGAATTTTTGCAAAACAAAACAAGAACAACAAGAAATTGATTCTCAAAATAGTGGAAAAAGGTCAAGGAAACAAAAATCAAGCCCTAAATTATGGAAAACAAACATTGCAAAGGCAAAAAGAATAAAAGGAGAAGAATATGATGGATTTAAAGAAAATGTAAAAGCTGCTAAAGTAATGGGTATAACTTGCAATGTGAAAGTCGATGTGAATAACAAAAATATTGAAACGTTATGTTTTTGAATACATTGTCAATACCTGAAAAGGTTGTCCGTGGAGCAGTAATAAAGAAACTGTAATCTCCAGGAGGTTTATTTTTAGGTTTTAGTGAGCCAGTATCAATACGAAAATTAGATGAAGAAAAGAAGCATATTGTTATGGAACATATTAATCTGTTTCAAAGAGTAGAAAGTCATTACAGTCATAGCCATTCTAAGAGATAATATCTGAGTCATGCATTAAACATTGCTGTGATGAACAGATTATTCACTGATTGTTGTAATGAAGAACTCATAGCTACCGAACTTGGATACATGTGATATGTGTGATAAAATTACATGTAGTTTACAAAACGAAAATGATGAGAATCTAAGAGCACAGATTGAAAAATACATTTAGATGATGCAGAAACTTGCTATGGTTTAAAGCGAGTAGATAAATAGAAAGCTAACAAGAAAGGCTCAAGTGAACGGGTTTGAGTAATGATTGACTTATAAAATTGCTTACCAACCCTATTATTAACTAATGCTAAAACATTCTGTCTTCGACAGCTATAGACAGTTAATTTTACTATTCACGACAACACTGCTGGAGAAAATCATTGCATAATATGAAATGAGACAATAGAGGTGGGAATCAAATAGCATCGTGTTTATTTAAGTGGATTCAAACTCTTCCAAATAATATAAAAGATATTACCCTTTAGTATGTTGTCGAAAAATTTCGTCATCTTGTGATAAACTACAGATTTTTGTTGACAGATATGCGCATATATGGAAGTAAATGCAGTTCATGCTATAATTTGGAAGAAAAGGAAAAGGCTTTCTACAATGTCCATTCTAGAGAATGGCCACAGTTTATATGTACTTGTCTATACAGTAACAAGCTATAGGAAGTACACGAAATGTTCTCAAATGAATTTTTCAACTGGGCTAATTTTTATTCTGCTCATGGAAAATTAATTGTTCATAAAGTAAACACAGATAGAGAACCTTTTTTTTGTTCTAATATTGTTTATTTGCGCATATGATCAGATAAACCACCTGGTAAATTACTATATAATATGCAGAGTTGGGTCAGATACTGAAAAAAAGTATCCGGATACCGGATATGGATACTCAAAATGTATCTGGATACTTTTTAAAAAAGTACGAATACTTTCATTTAAAAATGTATTCGGATACAAGTATCCGGATATTTTTTTTGGATACTTCCTACGATACTTTGAAGGATACTTTTTTTAAGAAGGACATAAATTATTAGAATTAGAACTATGTGATGTGCATGTAGGTACACTAAAATAAAATTATAAATATTAAGATGTACTTTATTATAATCCGAAAAATAATTTCTTCTAATTATACAGGGTACAAAAAGGGGTTCTTGAAAAGAGAGATATACAAAATATAAAAATTAAATGTAATTAATTAAACAACGTACTTAGGAAGATTTATAACTGATTAGGTAAATACAAAGCTCCATTAGCTATATAATAATATATTATAACGGTGACGAGTATGAAAAATGGGATTTAACATACTAGACACATCTGGATTGAAGGAATGACAGTGTTGTGCCCACGTTAGGTGCATTATCGGCGGATGCCGGATACTTTAAAATTTGATCACGGATACAGATACCGGATACAAAATTTAAAAAGTATCCGGATACAGCTTTTGTACCCAGCTCTCATAAAATGGAATTTAACACAGCCTTTAAAGAAGTAGATATTAATAGAAACAAAAGAATGAATTTAAGTTTCTCAAATAATTGATTAAAGTCAATGGGGATACATAGTTTAATTTCTATTAATAAAAAGAAATATGTCAATCTTATGGTTCTTCTACAATGGGTGAATGAGCAGCATAAAGATTATTATATAAACCTCATACGTTAAACAAATCTAGATTCTGATGAAGACAACCAAAATTAAAATTTTTCATAAACTAAATAAAATGTTTTGTTTTGTTGAGTTTTGTTATACTTTGAAAATAAAATTGTTCCTTTTGTAAGAACATTATTTATTTAAAATTCAGGTGTCCATAAGAATTAATTGTGAACCAGTTCATTAAAAAAGGCGGTTGTCCCTTTATTTTATATTATTTATAATATTTCTAGCATACAAACTGTTTCAAACATATTCCAATATTAACTTTTACAAATATATTGATGATGTTGCATTGAGTAATAAGCTTATAAACTACAAGCAAAGATGGTTACCACGTGGCCAAATATAAACAATGGCTGATTACTTAAGTTTACATTTTGTGACATCCACTCTTTTTATTCTAAGCCACAGAATGATTGTTGGTTATTTAATTTTTTCTTTCAGTTGGTGCAAATGATAATGAAGATGAGGATGATAATGAGTTTTATGATGCATTAGCTGAGGAGGGTGGTACTTCAGGACAAGTTACAGATGGAGATAAACATTTTACTTTAAATATTAGAACCGGTACAGGACATAGACGAAATAGTTCAGATAGTTCAAGTGAAACAGAGGAAACCCAGACAAAACAAGTAAGTTTTATAAGTTATATGTATTGTTCAATGTTTATGTAGTGAAAATATAGAAATGTTAGTCACACTTCAAGTTAATTACCTTAAACTATTACTAACAGAATAAGACTGATAGTAATAATATTTAATGGTTTCTTTTTTCCTTCCTTATTGCCTCATTTTTTCAGAATCTGCTGAATCTAGATCGCCTGGGTGCTTCTACCACATTTCTCCTCCCTCCTTTGATTCTGACTTTCTCTTTGACATTTTTGTAACCTCTGTTATTAACTCTTCCAGTATCTCATTCTGGGCAAGATGTAGTGTTTCACCACTTAAGGCAAAATATATATTGTTTCTAGGGACTGGATTTGACCATGTGTATCTTATTTTGAATCATTTTTTACTCATCATCTGGTCTAATGTTAATTTTATAGTAACTATTTTTGGGATCGAAAGGTGTTAGTAGGTTTTCTTATTGAATTAAACTATGTCAGTAATGATTGGTTCTTCAGTCATCAGAATGCTGATCAATTGTATCTCTAGTGGTTGTAGTCTCATCAGGTGGATTATTCCTAGCAATATGACTTTAATAGTTTCTTGAAAGAAGTTTTCTGTAACTATGGTTTTTCCGCAATAATATATGTACACTGGGATTGTACATTTCCTGAACACATCATGTGGTCACTTTTTCCACTGCATGATGTGAACCATTTGTTAAAATAATACTGAGTATAAATGTCACAACATAATCTTAATTTGAGATCAGCTCGATATTAAAGGTTGTATAAGAATTTTCTAGTGTAGGAATTTATTAAATAATAGATTGGGTAACATGTCTTCCAGTTATTCCAATAATTAAGATATTTGTTCACATACTTGTTGCAAGGTAGAAAATGGTTGGACAGAAAGAAAAATGTTGGCTGACAAACTTAAGGGTTCAAAATACTAGAAGCTGCACAGAGAAACATATCATAACATGATGTTCGCCAACCTTCAGTAGACGACGGCATATAAAGAAGATTTGTTGCTGATCATTTTCTCTTGTCTTGTTCAAATTTGAGATAATCATATTTTCAGTGATTTAAATTATATTTGAGAATATTTTAAATTTATCATTTAGTGTGATTATGGGTTATATATTATGTGATTGTTTTAGTTCTCTTGAAGGAAACAGATATCATATCGCTAGTGATAAAAAAACTGATTAGAAATTAATTTTAATATTTTATATTGTTGATAAAAATAATATGGACATTGATACAAAGCTCACATAGACATACCTTTATTTTTTACATACTTATTATATCAGGCTGTTCAAAGAGAAACGATACCTACACACTTGCGAAACATAGTAAAACATTCAAATGTCAATAAAAATTCTTTAAAATAGGGGAGAAATGCCGAGAAACAAACTACCTTTTTAATTGTAAACTATAAAAATTTACTAACTTTCTAAAATATTAGCTATTTCATATTTACACATATGGGCCTCTTTACTTTCTTCTCTGAACCTCAAGGACTGTCTGACAAACTGTCAAGGACTGACCATAATTCAAAACTAACTGACTAACCTAGAAGCATTTTCTGTAGCTATGAAAATTGTAGTAGCTTTTTGAGGCCGGTCGGCGGTCGTTTATCTACAAATTTTGAAAACCCAATTTGGTTTTAGACAAGTTCAAAAACCTTAATTTATTACACTAATTAAGATATTAAAATATCTGCTCCAGTTAGTGCAAGTATATGTTTGTATCCTATGTAACCTAGTACACAGAGAGAGAGAGAGAGAGAGAGAGAGAGAGAGAGAGATACTTTATTGATACAAGTACCAAAGGCCATTGACCAAAGTCCTTTAACCAATTTACAAAATTATTATGAATACATTAAATTATTTTTTAAAACTAAACATTATTTAAAAAAAAGGGGTAATTACAATATAGTCAGACTATTAAGTTACAACCATGAAAAGAAAGACACTAAAAGAAAGTTGTTTATTATTTTGATATGTAGAAGATTTCTTCACAGTGAGTGTTTTCAGGTATCTTCATAATATGAGGCTCAATGAATTGCATGTTTTTTCCCTTAATAGAGAAAAAGTTAAACAAATTAATGAGTCACACATTAATAGGTTCTATTCCAGTTTTATTGTAAAGTGTTCTATTTGATGAATTAAGGGGGTTATCAGGATGATGCATTTTAGTAATTTGTCTAAGGCTGGCTGTTTCACCCACTTTTATGTTTTTCGGCAGGACCTTTACAATTATAGAAAATTGTAGTTGTATTCCATTGTGGGTCTGCAAATCATTTTATAAATGTTTGCAGCAGTTTCAATCATAATGCCCTCATTCTTATATGTTTTGCTCTAGTTATAATTATTTATAATTGTCAAAGAGTGGTTTTGGATTCTATGGTTAAATAATATTAGTTGTGTTTTAGAGGGATTTATTATTAGTCTTCGACTGTAAAGACGCTTTACGACGAGGAGGTGGGAGGGTATTAAAAAGTCCAAATTTTTTTATGACATAGTTTATAGATGTTCCCATATTGTGTCATCCACTGCCTTTGTAATGTGTTAATTGTACTTATTAAATTTTTACCAAAAGATATCACTGCTGTGTCATCCTCAAATTGTAACAAATAACTATTGGTTGGTTTTTTTTGTTCAGTTTGTTAAATTGTGATTTTAATTCGTATGCATCATTAATTTGGATATGCCTAAGTAACTGTCTCTTTAATTTAATTAGAGATGAAATGAAGGGTGGAAGATTGGAATTAAAAGGTGATTGCTTTTGCTTGAGTGAGTTTTCTATTATTAATTTAGGCAAAATAGTGTTGAAATGTGTTTTTAATGTAATTTGGACAAATGTCATGTCTTATATTTAAAAATTCTTTCACTCTACTATTTACATTTTGTACATTACATTTTGCTATATTTTGCTCTTTGAATAAAACACCTTACTTAATGAGCCATTTTCTTGAAATATTGTGAGACCTTCCTATGACATAGTTGGTGAGTTATTGGCCGGTTTTTCCATATCGAACAAGAGTATAAATAGTTGATTTTCGTTAAATACAGGGTAGTGTCAATATTATATAGATGTAAAAGTCTCTTGTTTAGTTTAATTATTATTTCTTGTCGATCGCAGTTTTTAGCATTATTTAATTTGTTAGTATACGTTTCTATAATATGATCATATGTCATTGATGAGTGTATTCTACTGGCACCAGTAATTTCTGATGGAATTTCATAGGATTCTTTATTCATTAACTTAATGCATGCATTAGGAATTCCTTAGATAGGTTTAGTTGGTATGTTAGGATATTTAGGTGAGAATGCATGGTGGTCTTCGGAATTGCATGACAAACATTTCTTCGGAGTACACATTTGTGTTGATGTTTTCCTTGGCATTTCCTACAGCTTATTAACGTAGTGCATCTGTAGTGTGGGTATATAATAAACATTTGGAAATAGGAGAAGGTTCAGGCAGATGGCTGGGGTAAACAGGATAGTGGTAGTTTTTAAAGAATACTCAGTCACTTAATAGTTTTTGAGATGATGAGAAATCTCCTGTAATTATTCTAATCAGAGGTGTAAGTTTTCTAGTTTTTCTTGGTGTAATTGTTTTGCAGTGTCTGTGGTTTATTCCGTTATTTGCAAGGTGGTATTTTATATGTGTGTCTTCAATATCCAATTCTACTGATGATAGGTCACAGGTGAAAGTTGTGTTGTGTGATTTATTTGGTGTTGATTGATTTTGTTTTTTTTTGTATTCTTTGATCACTTTTGACTATATTAATGAATTCAGCTGTGTTTTAATGTGATTCTTATCTTGATTGCTTTTTAAAATAAAGCAACTAGTTTTTTATTATTACTTTAGATGAGTTTGGATTTCTTGCATTCCAAAAATTAGCAAATTATATTCTTGATAATTCTTAATGTTATAAAAAAACATTTGTTTAGTTTTGATTCATGATGCTTTTTATTTGTAGTGAATAGTTGTGTATGTTGTTATTACATTTTTTTTTGATGGCTTTGAATGTTAACGTTTTTTTGTGAATTTAGTTGGGATTGGCTTATGGGGTTTCCAGAAGAATGTGGAGCTAATATTATGTTTTGAATTTGTTTTTGGGCTAGTTGTGTACCTTTTTTGTGTTGTAGCAAGGTTTATTTGTCTAAATGAAAAAGAAGATATATTTGAGTATTTAAAAAATTTACATGCACTCCACATTTTTGACTAATTGTCACATTTTATTGCAGGTGGTTGTAGTAACTGGTAAACACAACAACGTACGACGACCAGAAACACCTAGTGGTTCATCTGCTAATGCGTCTCCAAAATCCAATGGTGCAAAACGCCAACGGCGTACTCGGGTGCCGGACAAACCTAATTATCCCCTTAATTTGTGGAGTATTATGAAAAATTGCATAGGAAAGGATCTTTCGAAGATACCCATGCCTGTTAATTTTAATGAACCACTTTCTATGATGCAGCGCATAACAGAAGACCTTGAATATGCTGATGTTCTGGATGTAGCTGCAAAGTAAGTATCTTTTAATATATACTAAAAGCTTTACACAATTACTCCAAGTTCTGGTCTAGGAAGATTGTGTAGATATATCTGTTCAGTATATTTTTACTTTTAATTTGTAATACACCTGACAACATTGTAATAGCAACGCCGCCATAAGTCAAGGTGTATAACAGTTGCCCTTAGCGGGCACTTAGTAAATCATTGACGAAGTAAACAACAATAAAGTTATATCGAGTATCAATCGAGTTCCATTTCTTCTCAGACTACATTATAATCTGAAACAAGATTTACCAGCACACACAATTCTAATCAATATCTAGTAAAAGTTTTCATGTTTTAATAGTAATAATATGTAACACTTTCTTCAAGTCAAAACGCTATCCAGAAATTTTTAAACTTAGTTCAAAATCCAAATTGTACGAGGCATGTTTTTTAAGTAAGTACCGTTTTGCGATTCCGCCGCCGCAGCGCTACGGTCGGCGTTCCGCGCATGAGCGCTGGTTACCTACATCTCTTGTCTACGCACTGACGCCATTACAGTCTGATTCTTCATTGTATACTTGTTTACTCCAGTGTTTAAGATGCCTCCAACAATCGTGAGTCACGCTGATTGTGAAGTACGGGCTGTTACATGATTTCTTAGTGCTAAAGGCGTAAAACCGATCGATATTCATCGTGAGATCGTTGAAGTTTACGGACAAAACATTATGAGTGATGGAATGGTAAGGAAATGGGTGAGAGCATTTAAAGATGGCCGCACAAATGTGCATGATGAAGAACGGAGTGGGCGTCCTTCGGTCGTTAATGAAAATTTGGTGCAGAAAGTGGACGAAAACGTGAGAGAAAACAGACGCTTTACAATTTCATCATTGTCCGACTGCTTTCCTCAGTATTCTCGTAGTGTTTTGTATCGCATTGTTACCGAGAACTTGAATTACCGGAAATTGTGTTCACGTTGGGTTCCAAAAATGTTGACGGATTTGCACAAAACCCAACGTTTAGGCAGTGCATTGACTTTCCTTGAGCGGTACCACAGTGAAGGTGAAGATTTTTTAGACCAAATTGTTACTGGTGACGAAACGGGTGGCCTACGTCACACCAGAATCGAAACAATCCATGGAATGGCGACATTCATCATCACCCAAAAGAGTAAAGGTTAAGCAAACAATTTCTTCCCGGAAAATCATGTGCACAGTTTTTTGGGACAGAAAAGGAGTATTGCTAGTGGAGTTTCTGCCTCGTAAAGAGACAATCAATGCAGCGTCTTCTTGTGACACATTGAAAATTCTGCGTCGTGCAATCCAGAACAAAAGACGTGGCAAGTTGAGTAAGGGTATCGTTTTGCTGCATGACAGTGCCCGTCCACATGTGGCTAATCAGACCAAAGATCTCATCAAATCATTTAAATGGGAAACTCTAGATCATCCTCCATACAGCCCTGATCTGGCGCCCAGCGACTACCATTTGTTCCAGCACTTGAAGAAATACCTGGGCGGTCAGCGTCTTCAAGACGATAACGAAGTCAAAACATTTGTAATGCAGTGGTTAACAAGTCAGGCGGCAGAATTTTATCAGGAGGGTATTCAAAAACTGGTGCCACGTTATGACAAGTGCCTCAATATTCACGGAAATTATGTAGAAAAGTAGATTAAGGTACAGGCTTTCATGTAAAAATAAAATTATTGCCATATCTTTGCACGTCTTTTTTTAATTCCAAAACGGTACTTACTTAAAAAACACGCCTCGTAAATCGAATCGGTCAATAGATGAGTAGTAGAATAAGAAGTTTGGTGTTACGGTTCGGTGGCGCTCATTAATTGTTACATACAGGAAGATGTAAGCTTTTTCATGAAAATGAAAAAGCTTTTTGTTACCCGGTATTGTTCAATGAATCTTAAGTTGTAACGATTTAATTTGTCTACCACGTTGGGTGTCACTTGTAACAATATATAATTGCTTATAAGAGGCTTAAAGTGGGGACTGAGCAATTACTGGGCTGGGGATAGGGTAAGCAAATAAACTGAAACGTTTGCGAACGGTTACTCTTGTTTTGTTTGAAGACCTGGGGTCGTGGATAAGGTTTCTTTATTTGAGGGACTGGAAGGGGTAACTACAAAGAAAGTAACTAAACTGTTTAAATTGAACGTCGTTTAAAAGAATCCTCTTGCTGGATGGAAAGAAAGGCTTTTCTTTACTAAGGAATATTAAAAGGTGAAAATCTTTTTAAAGGAAATAATTCTATAACTGCTGGTTTAGAGAAAAACATTACATATTTATTATTACTTCACATCAACAAAAGTTATTACAAATAATATTAACTAAATTTATCAACAAACCTTACAATAGCGCTATTTGTAGCAATTTAAACAATTATTATAAATCAAAATATCCTAATTTATAATAATTGTTTAAATTCACCTCTTAACACATGAAATCAAGCAAAAAATTGCAGGTTTAAAAAAACTACCTGTCGAGAGCTTATCTCTTCCGAATCCAAACTGCTTCTCTCTAAACTGCTGCTACACTTCACTATTTTTCGATGACAAAAAACGAATAACCATAACGAATTTTAACAAAATCCGGACCCAAAACAATGAAACCGACTCATTTTGGCAGCGGATCCACCGAGAGTGTTATCATCCTCTCAAAATCGGTCTCTTGTCAGCACACATTTTCTCACCAACCTAAGTGGAAATGTTTATATTTATTTGACGTGCAATATTAGGCGGAATCAATATCAAAAGAAATACCAATCTGTGGTTTATAAACAAGACTAAAAATGTTCATATTATCAATCTTCTTCTTATGGTGCCTATCCGTTACGGATGTTGGACACTAACATGACTATTCTGACTTTGTTGAGTGCTGCCCTGAAAAGTCCGGTAGTGGTTAAGTTAAACCATTTACGCAGGTTATGCAGCCAGGATATTCTTCTTCGTCCTGGACCTCTTTTCCCATGCACTTTACCTTGGAGTATGGCGATGAGAGCGATGAGAATTGTAACGTTACTTCTGTTACTATTTTGTTGGGAGGGTTGTTTAAAATGATTAGAGTTAGCTGTGCGATAATTATCTGAATGAAAAATGTGATTAGCTGGAGATTGATTCGTGTTCTCTGCATAAGAATTTTGATGCAGCAGAGAGTGATGCTTTCTGGAGCATATCGAACAGATGCGAGAGGGACAATCGGCATGGTTGTGTCTTGTACCCAGACAAATATAGTTGACCCAGTTCTAGGTACAAAATAATGAGGGATTATTAGGGATTTGTTAAGACTTTAACAGTCAGAAATAAGTATTTACGGTTACCTTCCATCTTATATACCATTGTTTTTCTTTCCTTGTTGCGAGCTTTGCCGGTATATATATATATATATATATATATATATATATATATATATATATATATATATATATATATATGTATATATATATATATATATAAATTTCTTTATTTGCAATACCATCTATATATGTTTAGATAATATTTCTTCTGAAATTAAATATTAGTAGTGGTTTTTTTTTAATCTGAGCATAAATTTGTTAATTATTTCAATTTTAGATTTACTTAATCAATTTTGTTACAGATGTACCGATCCTTGTGAACAATTGGCATATATAGCTGCTTTCACAATTTCTTCGTATGCATCCACAAGCATTAGAACTGGTAAACCATTTAATCCATTATTAGGGGAAACATATGAATTGGATAGAACTGATGACTTGGGTTGGCGTGTGATTAATGAACAAGTATCACATCATCCTCCAATGGTAGCACAATATTGCGAAGGTAGATCTTGGGTATGTTTTCAGGAATTTACCATGACATCTAAATTTAGAGGGAAATATTTACAAGTAAGTATGTGACTTCCGTAAATTTATTTTTATGTAGAAAAACTGACTAATTCGTTTTTTTTAAAGACACATTTTTAAAATTTTTGACTCTTGTATTCGTTAACATATTATACCAATGTGTAATACTTTTTGGGTGCAGCTAAAAAGGTCACCAATTGATGTTATTATCCAGATTTAGCCATACGGCTCTTATTCTAAGGGAAAAATTCACTCATCCCAAATACCTACGGTATCAAAACGATTGAGCTCTGGTGGGGCTCTTTCCGTTTTATCGAGTCCTAAGTGACTTGGTACGTCGGTGTATCTCCCAAAAATTTTCGCACTCATCTAGACCCATATTATGTTTTCCTTGCTGATAATCATTAGCTTGGTTTTGCTGGTGTTTATATCCAGTCCATATGTTCTACTTGTTTCCGTTATTTAGTTCATTAAGTTTTCCAGCCCTTCTATGGTACTGGAAAACACTATTATATCATCTGCATACTGCAGATGCTTGAGCTTAACTCCATTTATTGAGATGCCTTCATCAATATCTTTTAGAGCCTCTTCAAAAATGTGCTCTGAGTATAGATTGAATATCAGTGGTGAAATTATGCACCGCAAATTAATTCCAATACAGGTTAGCTATTATTTTTAGGTCTCTTCAGTCAATCCTCTTCAGCACTTCCATCATTTGTTCATGCCTGACTCGGTAGACTCGTACTATATTTAATATAAAATTAGTATTTCTTGGGTTTAGGTTCAATAAGATATTATTACATGTGGAACTAGATTTTATTTTCCATAGCAATCAACGTTTCGGCAGGAAACCCTTGCCTTTGTCAAGATTCAAAACGTAAAACGGGACACAGACATTAATGAACTCTAATGAGACACTCTAGGCACTAATGAGTTCATTAATGTCTGTGTCCCGTTTTACGTTTTGAATCTTGACAAAGGCAAGGATTTCCTGCCTAAACGTTGATTGCTAGTGTAATGGTAGTAATGTAATAGTATCTTATTGAACCTAAACCCAAGAAATACTAATTTTATATTATATATATATATATATATATATATATATATAAATAAATAAATAAATAAATAAATATATATTAATTTGTTATCTTATGTTGTAGATTATTCCATTAGGATATGCACAAGTAGAATTCAAAAATGGAAACAAATATTCTTGGAGAAAAGTAACTACAACTATACATAATATTATTGTAGGAAAATTGTGGGTAGATCAACACGGTAAGCATAACTGGAACTGCTATAAAGTTCTATGTTTATTACTAATTTCAAAGATAAAATTTTTTAAATTTACTTTAAAAATGGTATTTTTTACTTTAAAAATTAAAAATTAAAAATTGTTTTGTTTTCTATTTATACATCTAATTTCTAAGATAGCTCGAGAATTCTTTGGCCACCACGTATCATAATCATTTTTCTGATTTAGCATCAAACTGTTACTTAGGTGTCACATTATTTAAATGATTTTTCGGAGTTTGGTAAATATATACTGCTACCCTTCATTCCAGAATGTTTTTGGCATATTAGCTTCTATCATTAAGGTCGATTCAAACACATCAGTCCCGTCACAGTCCCGGCGCCAAACCGGTTCCGGCTGGTCACAGAACTATTCGTTCGTCTATTCGCACACACCCGAAATGCATCAGTCTTCGGCGACCAATATGTTGAAAAGATGGAAAGTTTCTCGGATGAAGAATTATTTTATTTTGTTCACTTGTACCGCCCGTCAGGTTCCCGGCAAAACCAAAAAATTCGTCGCTGAGATTATAAAATCGGCCGGGCGATAGACGTGTCGAAACCTGACTGCTGGGAAACTGTTCGTCAACTGATGAATGTGAATGCCGGCGGCATATTTCTAATAAAGAATATTTTGTATGACGGATTGTTCGGTTCGGCGCCGGGACTGTGACGAGACGTGACTGATGTGTTTGAATCGACCTTTACTCTTGCTTTGTCCATTGAACTCCTACTGAATCTTTCTGTTTTTTCATTATGTTTTAGGGTATAGGGTGTGGTTCAAAGTCGCTATTGTATAATTTTTTCAACCTCAATTTCCCTTAATTAACATACTTAAAAACAAACATGACTTCTTCATATTTCATAAACCTACCCATCCTGACACGACTATACACAATTCATCATCTCATCCCACATAACATAAACCGGCAGCCTATCATAGTATGTTACGTAGATTAACAGAAATTCCGATGTCAAAATACAACTTCGAGACAGAATTAAATGTCATTAAGCAAATAGCAGTAAACAATGGATACAACGAACAAACAATTAATAAAATTTTCAATCAAAAACTACACAAGAAAGCCCTGAAATTAGTATTTCCACCACCAGAGAAAAAACCCAGTACCTTCTGCTCGATTACATATACAGGCAAAATATCAACAAAAATAGCCAAACACATAAAAAAGAAAGGAATAACACCAGCTTTCAGAACAAATAACAACTTAGGCAAATATATTAAAAACAACAAAAGCCATAATAAAAAGCATTCACACGGTGGTGTATACAAACTTAAATGTGGCGACTGTCCAAAAACTTACATCGGTCAAACTGGTAGAAATTTTAATAAACGAATAGCGGAACATAAAAGGGCTTTCAATAATAGAAAAACAGATTCTACATACGCACTTCACCTTCTAGATCATAATCATTCTTTTAATGACGAATTTAAAATTCTTCACATTCAAAATAAAGGCCTTAAGCTATCTTTGTTAGAATCTATGGAAATTAACATATATAAAAAACTCAAATATAATTCTGAATGACCAACTTGAGACAAACAGTTCTCCCCTCCTCAACCTATTTTATTAAAGACTATAAAGTGTAAACGCATGCCAAAAATAGATCACTTGAGAAAGGCAATCAGTCGAAACAGCTGTAGTGATAAGAGTTTATAATAAATTTTGTGGAAGTTTTTGAAAACAAAGTTTTCAGTGTTTTATTGTTACATAAAATGAATTTCCATCAAGTAACTGTCGAATCCATCAATTATTTAAAACTTTAATGTTTCTTACACCTATTTGCATATTACTAGTAGAGTAAATTAAACCGGCTTTCTATTTTGTTCGCAGCTTTTTTACAATTTGTTAGTCACTAGCGGATAGTAAAAAAGTTCGATGACACGGTTCTACTTTACAAGCTACAATCCAGTGAGTTCGCTAACATCTTGCAAACTCGCCTCGTAATACGGGGCGCTTAAGGACGAAAAGGACCAAAATCGTTTTTCGAATATTTATGATTAAACTTATATGTACTTAAATCTTTTATTGAATCATCGAATTTCCTGAAATATCAGGTGGTTTTAATGCTAAATATTATTTTATAACTAAAATTAATATTGGTAATACTTCCCAAATGAATATCCGTAATCCAGAGCACAACCACTTCACTAAATGTGTAGACAGTTTTCCTACCTGGCGAAACTGAATTCAAATTTTTACCACTGTGCCTTCTAAAACTTTCAAAGCAGCTTGATCAATTACTCGGCAAGGGAATCTAAAATATGCATTCCACCTGCCGTTCATCACGCTCAAAATTCGTAGTGAATTCAGTTTCTGGTACTCCAAACAGAGTAAAGAAATAAAACATAATGACGGTATTAGATTCTTGTTTTGATACAGGGCAACGGCAAACCGCTTATACGTATTTCGACCTCTTTAGGTCTCATCAGAGCGGTATATGCCCCTGCTCTGAATCGAAACAAAATCTATCCCGTCGTAGACCAATAATTATCGAAATATCTGTTTACAGAAATGTTACACTTTACAGATCCTAGTGGTCATTGCACAATAACTAGCGGTAGTAATTCTGGTTGGACCCTAATGGATGCCTTTCTATTGGGCATAATAAAAAAAACAATTGTTATTTTAGGTGATATGGAAATTGTGGGAAAAGGTCCTACGGAGGGCATAAAATGTGTACTAAAATATATTCCTTATTCCTATTTTACTCGAGATTCTCAAAGACGAGTCAAAGGTGTGGTAATGGATGCAGAAGGCAATGTAAAATGGATCATTAATGGTACATGGGACGATCAAGTGGAGATAGCACCAGTTACTGGTAATACAGGTACCAATGGAAATGCTGTTTATGAAACAGGTTCATCAGTTGTTGCTTGGAAACGACGACCACCACCGCAGGACTCTGAAAAGTTAGTAATAATAACACGGTATTTATGTCATTCATAAAATACATGATTTATTTAAAAGTTTGAGCATAGATAGATGTCTTTAAAAATATTTTCAAATATACAGTAATTTCATATATTGGTAGGGTGGAATAAACTTATCTTTTTTTTAATAGAACACCCTGTATATTTTTACATTTTTGGACTCTTCTTGTTTAAATTCAAATATGGTTGTGTAAATTAATCGATACATTTGTCCTCCCTGTATCCCTACGACTCCTCTATCTCCCTTGCACCTATGGGGGAATGGACCACTCGCGATCGTCGATAAGATGGAACAGACGCAACTCGAAAGTGAACCAATGTACACTTATTAAATTCGTTTTGTTCGTTGTTTCGTAAAATGGTGTAAACCGTGGTAATCAACTTCAATTACCGGTAAGTTCTACCTAGTTTTACCTGAACCTATACATTGTTTTGATTGTTTATTGCAACCATTCATTGTTCATTCATCTCTCCAGGCTATCAAAGGTCTATAGACCTTTCTATCAAAAAGATATATTTGATGTTAATTTAATTATTATTAATTATCTCATAATAGTTCATTGTTTATTTAATTCGCCACAGTTCTCGATGTTCCGGTTTTTAAAATATAAGATTCTGCAATGTTTTACGAGGTACTTTAAAATATAATTACGTTTTTTTTTTAATTTCGTAACAACATGAACACCCTGTAGAATTATAGAGTTTGAATAAAATAATGTTTAATTTTATTCCTAAGCCAAATTTTATTCCCATAAACCAAATTAATATTAGATTAAAAAAAAGTAAATTTTTAGTCCTTATAATGTTAACCATACCTTGGTATTCTCATCGGTAAATAAACTAATACATTAGATAGATAATATACTGTTATTTCTTCTTCTTAATTCAATATGGCATCATTCTTCTTCTTCTCGTAGCACTACAACTCGGGGTGGGTCTTAGCTGACTGCACAACCCTGTTTCATCTCGAACGGTCTTGTTCCCGTTGTTCTTAAATCTGACCATATGTTATCTCTCCACCGCATTCGTGGACGTCTCAAGTGCCTTCTCCCTGTCGGTGCTTCCCCGAGATTAACTTGGAAAGGCGGTTCTTAGGGAGCATATGGATGTTGAAAGGGCATCTTAGATGTTGTGATTTAATCTCTTGGACGACGTCGCTAGCCGTATATATCTGTTTGATCTCAGCAATTGTTCCTATTCGGTTAGTATTCGGGTCGTGATCAGATCCGAAGATCCTTTTAAGGATTTTTTCTCAAAACATCTCAGTATTCTTTTCATTGCTTTGTGTTGTGGGGGCTATATATACATCTGTTAATATGGCATCAAGCTGCGTCCTAATATTTTAGTGTTTTGTTAAACACGAATGAAAATGATGATTTCCTATTAATTTCCACATTGTTTAGATTTTGAGTGGGTTTTGCTCACCTTAGATTTTTTATGAATAGATTACTAGTTATGTATTCGATCTATTTGTCCTCGGCGTCATTGTTTTATTACTGTCATGATTTATGTGTATAATATGTACGTCGTTATTTGCCACACTTTTTGTAATTATGTTTTTTTTCTCGAAAATATGTCTGATAGAATATATTTTAGGTTAATTTTTGTTTTCCTATTTTGCTGTACATTTAATGTTAACGTATAAAATTTCTTTTGAACAATGGTTTATTTGCCTTTTCTTTTACTTAGGTTTTACAATTTTACACTTTTGGCTGCCCAGCTTAATGAACCGGAAGAAGGTGTAGCTCCAACTGACTCCAGATTGAGGCCTGATCAGAGGTTAATGGAGGAAGGCTTGTGGGAAGAATCAAATAAAGAGAAAATTCGTCTGGAAGAGAAACAGAGAGCTTCCAGAAGACAGCGAGAGGCAGAAGCTGAAAAAGCTGCTGCCGAAGGTAATATCTCAAATTTATAATAGATTTTAAAAGGTTCTCAAATTATTTTCTTTTGGCATGTCTTAGTTAAATATTGTTACGACTGATAATCGAGTGGCAGCTGTGGGTATTTGGAATCACCCTTAAACTAGAAGTGTCATAGGATGACATTTTAGATGGAATGTACGCGAGGACATTGGAGGAGCGAGGGTTTTGTCAAATTATTTAATTTTTGAATATCGGTTAGTTATTTCAGTATTTTATACGTTTTTAATAATGAGTTCGTAATCCACGTGTTTCAAGAAAACCACGGTACAAATTGGTGTCAGAAGTGGGATGTCTTAGTGGCCAAGCTCAGACGATTATTAGTTGAAAATGACGAAAACTAGAGGTCAAAGCGATTTGCCGACGGATTCTGGAGATATTTCAGAGTCCCTTCCTCCTACTAAGATCCTTCATTACTAGCCATGTTGCAGGGTCTGATGACTACATTGCAAGAAAATTTAACAATTAAGATAACCGAAAAACACAGCTACAATCACGGAACAGTTAGATGGTCTTAAAGAAGACATGTTCGTCAAATTGGCAGGGCTCAAGACGACGATACAGGAAACTAATTCAGAACTTCATGCGGAACTGCTTGGTACTACTACACAACTGCGTACAGAGATACAAGAAGCCGCTACTGAGACCACAACGACAGAGATACAAGAGGTTGTGAATGAGAATACCTCGCAACTACGAACGGAGATGCAGGAATTGGACCGCAAGTTGAGAGATGATGTAGTCTAAATAATGACTCAGTCAAATGTTGCACCTATTCCTCAATTTGCACGTCATTCCAGCGCAGCTTAAGTCAAACCACCAACATTCGATGGCACGACTAGTTGTTCAATTTATCTGAAACAGTTTCTTGCAGCTGCACAAGCCATTTCGTGGTCAGATTAAGAAAAGGCCCGAATAATTAATCACAACAATTACGCTGTTCGATTAAAGAAAGAAAGGAATTTCAATGGGTACTGTCGAGGGTGTAACTAATATCAGAAATTATATTGTACGACCACAAAAATTACCAATAGCTTCAAAATTAACAGCACCGCTTCAACTCCTATACCAGAAGTCTAGTGAACATCTCGACAAAAATCAGAAGGACAAACTTTACGAACTGCTGCAAACGACCCGAACTACAGGCGAACGAAGGTAACCCAACATCGAATAAACACTGGAAATGCTGCTCCAATCAAACAAACTCCTAGAAGAGTCCCGTTTGCAAAACGAGAAGAAGTCGAGACAATGTTAAAGGACATGCAGGACTAAGGTGTAATAGAACCATCACAAAGTCCATGGAGTTCCACAGTTGTCTTGGTGAAAAAGAAGGATGGCTTTACTAGATTCTGTGTGGATTACAGGAGATTAAAGGATGTTATGGTCAGGATTTGGAAATACATCCATTTTCACATATTGATGACACCTTGGTTGCTGTGACTGGAGCGAAATGGTTTTCAACATTTGAAAAGTGAATATTGGCAAGTGGGAATGGGTCCAGCAGACACAGCCAAGACAGCGTTTTCGACTGGCCAAGGTCTATAGAATTTCACTGTCTTGCCCTTTGGTCTTTGTAATGCCCCAGCCACCTTTGAATTTTTGATGGAGGTCGTGTTGAGAGAATTACATTGGAAGATTTGTCTCATCTACTTAGACTAAGTAATCGTTTATAGCCAAACTTTTGACGAACATCTCCACAACCTTACCAGTGTTTTTAAAGAATTGAGAAGTGCGAATCTAAAATTGTATCCAAGAAATGTCAGTTATTCCAAAAGCAAGTGGCCTTCTTTGGACATGTGATTTCATCTGAGAGAGTGACCACCGATCCTGAGAAAATATAAACCGTTAAGAGCTGGCCAGTCCCTGTAGACAAGCATCAATTGAGATCCTTTTTGGGGTTGTGTTTGGAGGATTTGCTGGCATTACAAAACCTTTACATAAGCTAACGGAAACAGACGAACAGTTTAACTGGAATGTACAGTGCTAAAAGGATTTTGATAGACTGAAAGACTCCCTCACCACTACTGACTGCACCAATACTATCATCACCACATTCCAAGGCAAGTTTCATAGTCGACACTGATGCTAGCAACGTGGGTCTTGGTGGCGATCTTTCACAAAATAATCGATGGGACAGAACAATATGGTCGCTAAAAAATGTTCGGAAGACCATTAGGCGAGGCAATGAAGCAATAAACCTATCAAATTTTTGCAGTTGAATGGATCTCAATGAAACTTTTTGCATTATTCAACAAGGAAAATGCGTTTTCCAAAGTGTATTTCAAAATCATGAAAAATAATAAATTTTGACCTGGCCTCGTCTTTAGGAGTTTTGTGAAAATTTGATACAAATCTCAGGGGTTTTTTGAGTCGCCGAAAACTAATATAATGACGGCGATGGTGTGCGAGGGAAATACTGCCCAGGTCGGGCATCGTTTCCTAGAGTTTTGTGGATATACGATACAAATCAATGCAAACTCGTTAGTCGGGGATTTTTTGGGTTGCTGGACACGGGGATTTTGGACTCGCTGAACCCTAATATCATATCGACAATAGTGTTACGACGACCTCAACTCCTTTAGTTTTGTGTGAATTCGATACAAAATCAGTGTAAACTCGTTACTCATGGGTTTTGGAATCTGGAACACTAATATCATGTCGGCGATGGTTTCCGAGGTACTTGGTGCCAAGGATGGGCCTCGTCTGCTGGAGTTTGTGCATCGGAGACTCATTGTGTATGGAATTTTCCCAAAACTCTAGATAACAAGGCTCGTCCTGGGCAGCAGTTGCCTCGACAACCATCATCGACATAATATTAGTGTTCAACGACCCCAAAAATGCCTCAGCTGTTGCCTCGCACACCATCATCGACATAATATTAGTGTTCAACGACCCCAAAAACGCTTAAGTAACGAGCTTTACTGATTTTGTGTCAAATTTCCACAAAACTCCAGTAGGCAAGGTCCAGTTGCACCTGGTGCCTCGGAGACCATCGTCCTATTCATATTCGTATTCAGTGACACCAAAAACCCCCGAGTAGTAATATTGAACTCATTTCCGTCAATTCTGTCCGAATTATAAATTTATCAATTTTCATTTCCGCATCATCATTTTTGTTCACAAAAATGCCTTAATTCTTACTAATCGAATGCAATAAGTTTCATTGAGATCCATCCAACTGCAAAACTTTGGTAGGTTTTGGGCTTTTAACTGCTTCATTGCTTCGCCTACTGTATATTTAAATAATTCCGTTTTGATTTACACTTCGATCTCGTCAATCTCCTGAATAGGAGAGAGATATATTTTATTTCTGTAAAATTTGAATTAAACTTGTGCGTTTGGTAGTAATTATTGACCTATCAATTTATCGTATTCTATCTATTTATTGTAGGTCGTCCATATCCCCCATATAAACCATTGTGGTTTGAACAAATGCGAGAAGATGACTCGGACGTTATTCATCATGTTTATAGAGGAACCTACTGGGAATGTAAAACTAAGCAAGACTGGTCACAGTGTCCTGATATATTTTAGTAGAAGCTACATTACTATTTAAATTTTGAACAGGTTTCTTACTGTTGTTCCCTATCAAATATTTTTAGTATATACTTCTATGGAAATGTACAGGTAATGGATATAATCAAGTATAAAGTTTTTTGTTAACAAGATCTACTAATTACTGAATTATGTATTTTCATGTAAATATACTTGTATGGTTTTTGTAAATATTGAGAATAATTTAAACAATCATAATATTCAGGTTTACAGCTTTTTCTTAATATGTGATAATGTAAATATATTTGCTTATGCAATTTATCCGCCTTTTATTTACTTGCGACTAAAGGAGTGAGACATCTTTATCTTAGTAAATAGTCTAGGGGCAAGGGGGGTTTCTCGGCCGATTGAGGTCGATGAGATTTTACAACTGATTTTTATCTTCAACATCCGCATTTTTTGACAGGAATTTCTTATATTGCTATTTAATTGTTTAAATCCTTGTAAATAATAAACAAACCAAATAAACTACGAAAAATTAAAATTGGTCCACCATTAGATGCCGAGATATTACAAATTTGTTATTAAAAAATAAAAAATTATCGACCATATCAGACATTTTTGCTTATAACTTTGCTTTTGCCCAACTTAAAAATATTTAAAGCACCTCATTTTAAAGCTATGATTATAAGCTTTTAAATGAATTTCGAAAAATTAAACTTTATCAATTTTGACGAAGTTATAAAGTTTATAGTATACAATTTAGGTGTAAAAAAACAATCGAATGCTTATAACGATTTTTCGGTGGTATGAGATCAAAAACTGTAGAATCATGTTAATGAGGACTATAGATAGTACAATGGAAAACGAACATTTTGACCTTTTTTTTTAATTGGCATAGACTAGGTGTCAATGTAAAGATGTTTGGATGTAAACCAAGACATCTATGTAGGTTTCATAGATTTTGAGAAGGCTTTCGATAAAGTCAGACACCAAAAGCTGTATGAAATCCTAAGAAGCAAAAACATCGACAGTCGCGACATTAACATCATATCCAGGTTGTACTGAGGACAAACAGCAAAAATCAAAGTTGATAAAGACTCGTCGAGGTGTGCGTCAGGGTTGTGTGCTTTCTCCACTATTATTCAATATATATAGCGAAACAATATGTCAGGAAGCGCTCCTAGAGCAAAACATTGGTATGAACATTAACGGAGAGTTAATTAACAATATACGATACGCTGATGACACGCTAATAGTAACAGATAACCTAGCAAATTTACAGTTTTTGATGGAAAACAAACACCCATACCAAAAAGTATGGTCTAAAACTGAACATCAAAAAGATTAAATTCATGATTGTAACAAAGAAGCTATACACCAATGTGAATTTAACCATAAATAATCAGCCAGTTGAAAGAGTTACGTCCTACAAATATTTAGGGGTTTGCTTCACTGATACTAATGACCAGACAAGAGAAACAAGAGGCGAATAGAGATAGCGAGACAATCGTTTGTCAAAATGAAAAAGTTCCTATGCAGCCGGGACATAAATATAAACTAAGAACGAGAATGTTAAGGTGCTATGTTTTCTCAGTTCTGCTGTACGGCATGGAAGCCTGGACACTGAAAAAGATAAACATCAAAATCATTGAGGCATTCGAGATGTGGTGTTACAGAAGAATGTGGAAAATACCATGGACAGAAAGAGTAACAAATCAAGATGTTCTGCTGAAGATGGGGAAGGAATGCGAAGTCATAAAAACTATACAAACGAAAAAACTGGAATATCTTGGCCACATAATGAGAGGAGAAAAGTACTCTCTGCTTAGACTCATAATCCAAGGAAAAATCTCGGGAAAGAGAAATGTGGGACGTGGGAGGATTTCCTGGTTGCGAAATTTAAGGGAGTGGTATGGGTGCAGTTCAATACAGTTGTTCAGAGCTGCAGCCAACAAAGTAAAGATTGCTGTGATGGTAGCCAACCTCCGATAGGAGACGGTACTGCAAAAAGAAGAAGGTGTCAATCAGCCAGTTACAACATGACTAACCCTTTCGATACTGTTGCCGTAAAAGTACGATTTTCAGCTTTGATGAGCGAGCGCCGTACTATTACGCAAATTAATCTCCATCGTTCAGGTTCTGTCACCATACATTTTTAAGTATTTACATCTTTTTACATCATAAAACGAATATAAACAAACTGCCAACAAACGAAAAACGAATTAACCACTTCAATATAAAGAATGTAAATTACTGAGTGGCTGTCTCCTTACTTGCCAAGATAGCCAAGGATATCTTGATTAGATTGAGGTGCGATACACAGTAGTGGAGAATTTTTCTTCGATCAATATTTATTTGTCAGATCTTGTTCATTTAATACTACTATATTTGAATATAGATTACTGTTGGTTCTGGATATTTTAAGAAGAAATTTGTCTGCAAGGAACTGCCTTGATGATTTAAATGAGGCTCAATAGCTTCTACATGAAGAGGTTCGACTGGGGTTGTTTTCATGGCACCAAGACATACAGGTAAGACTGAGTTCTGCAAGATATCTATTTTGTTTAAAATCTGTGAACTAGCAGAGTCGTACAAGATACATCCATAATCCAATATGGACCTGATATAGGCACGATAGAATAGTAAGGCGGTATTAACGCCAGCTCCCCACCAAGTCTTAAGCCCGCCACTCACGTTCCAACGGCGCAGTACGATTTTGTCGAATGCAATTGCAGTACAATAATGTTGAAAATCGGATGGGAACACACACGTACCGATTTTGCAGTATGAGTTTTACTTTCAAATCAGAAACATGTCAGATAACGATATACTTTTAGCGGCTTTTGCTTTTTGTAAAAACGAAAAAAATACAAGAAACGTAGGTGGTCGTACAAAGATTGGTTGCTGAAAAGTTATACATACTGTCACGTACATTTATTAGAAGAATTGTCATTATATCAAGATAATTTTAATTCCCTTTTGTAACATGTTAGAAAATTATTAATTTTCTTTTTTATCAACTCTTATCCGCTTTCACTTCTTAAAATTTAGCAATCAAAATATTCACAGTTTTTTTTCTAGCGGTTTTATCATGATATGATGTCGGTTTTATTTTCCAAATATACTTTGTTCTTTATAAATGTCAAAGAAATCTCTTAAAAACCTCTAGCTATAAGCCTTTTTCAAAATTTACCAGCAAATAATTTTTTACTTTTATTAATGGTGCAAATACACGATCAAATTACGTTCAATTTTGTAGCATTCCACAAAATCCGTACTGCGGCGTGAAACGTGAGTGGCGGGCATTAGTAACAATTTTTAAAAAATTTAAACCTTTTATACATCGGTCTAAAATGTAATTAGTATGCATTCTTCATGTCAATTTCCTATCAAGTACCATGCCAAGATATTTGACGGAGTCTTTAATGGAAAAATTATAAGAACCTAGGACAATGTGACTTAATTTAGGTATGTTGTGTCTACTGAAAACACAAACTTCAGACTTGGAGTAGAAAATCTGAAAACCATTTAATGTTAACCATTCATGAACAACACCAAAGATGTCTTTGAGAGAAGCCATAGTGGTATTAAATTTCTTATTTTCAGTATATATGCAGAGGTGATCTGCATACTGTACTATTTTAAACGGAAAGTGATTAAAACTTAATTGATGAAAATCAGCGGTATACAAATTAAAGAGAAAAGGGCTTAAAACTGAGCCTTGTGGAAGTCCGTTGTTGTTCTTTCTTGGACCTACAATTGTGTTATCAAAATTTCTTAAAAATATTTTTCTATTAGTATAGAATTTAATAGTCATGTTAACTACCTGATTTGAAATATGAAATAATTTCAACATCGTATCTCTTAAAATTGGGAGGCATATATTATCATACGCAGTTTCTACGGCTATAAAAAGCGCAGAAAGGTAATTGTTTCTTCCAAAATTATTGTTTATTTCTACCACAAGAGTACTAAGAGCATCTAGAGAACCAACCCATTTTTAAAAGAGAATTTATTTTGACAAGCTAATTTATTATAAGTTATCCACCATTCTAGT
This sequence comes from Diabrotica undecimpunctata, assembly GCF_040954645.1. Classification (NCBI taxonomy): domain Eukaryota; kingdom Metazoa; phylum Arthropoda; class Insecta; order Coleoptera; family Chrysomelidae; genus Diabrotica; species Diabrotica undecimpunctata. The sequence goes on from NC_092809.1 coordinate 22,510,981, forward strand.
CTAACTTTGATAATTCTTTCCAAAGTCTTCAGAACACACGACATCAAAGAGGTTGGTCTATATGATTGTACCAAGATGAGATATTTATTTAGTTTAAGGATTGGTATGACAATAACAGTTCTTAATATATCAATTTCTGCATCTTTAAAAAGAATATCATTAAAAATATCAAGTAATAGGTTTTTGCTATATTTGGAAGTTTTTTAAGCATATGATATTTAATATTATCTTAGCCTGGAGCGGTGTTAGACCTATTAGTTAGCGCAAAGTCAAATTCTTCCCGTGTAAATGGATTTAGAAGAAAGTGACTTGAAGTTATAGGATTATTTTGAATTTCTATAGCAGTATTAACTGATAGAGGTGCTATTTTGTCAAAAAATTCTTCAATCAATTCATCATTAAAATGATTAATACTTGGAGTATACTTCCTTTCCATTTTCCTTGCTTCATTCCAAACATTTTTAATAGGCATATTTTTATTTAAGGATGAACACCAGTTTTTCCAACTTTCTTTGGCTTTTTGTTTTAGCCCTTACTTCCTGACATTGTATGTAATTAGAAACAACTTGTTCACATTCGACCTCCCACCACGGAGGAGGTGGTCGTTTAATAATTTTAAAGGGTTTATATGTCGAAATGGATTGAGAAGATGCATTATTAATACTTTCCATTAGGAAGTCATATTTCTCTGAGGTAAACAAGCTGTCCGAATAGTTAAGAAAATTTTGTTCAATCAGATCAAAATATTGGGTCCAATTAGCTTTATTAACATTTCATTTGGACTTTGGAAGAATGTATTCATTACGAAAATTAACAGAAGAAAGATTCATTTGAACTACATAAAAGACGTCCCAAATAATTTCTTTTGCTAAATCAGGAGAGCACAACGTAATATCAACACTAGATTGTGTCACATCCGGGCGGGTCAGACAGGTTGCTTTGCCATTATTAAAAACAACTAAATCAGAGTATCAATGGCATTAATAAGTTGGTGCCCAATGCCATCATTTTTAAGTGAACCCCACAAGCTGTTATGCGCATTCATATCACCACCACATATAATGCAAGGAAAATTAAATTGTTCCAATATTTTACACCAATCTGTGGAAGTCGATCGATTATCTGGAGGTCTATAAATTGAAGCAAAAGTAATATCAGAGTTATTATATTTTAAAGTGATTCCACAAACAAGAATATCGTTATTAAAATATTGTTTAATACAAATTTCTTCAAAATAATGAATAGATTTTATAAGTATAGCCACTCCCGCGTAACCATCACATCGGTCGCGACGAGCAATCTTATAAGCCTTAAAATTATATTGTTTATCTGGTTTAAACCATGTCTCACTCAACAAGGCAACATCAATATCCTTTTTATTTAAAAAATGTGTTAAACTGTTTTTGTTGGCGACAGCAGACCTACAATTCCATTACATGATTTTAAATCTATTTAAGAAAGAGAAAATTATATTGTTCTGAAGCTATTTTCTTGTGGCATTTTAAATTAATTTATATTTAAATGGGAATAAGCCACAATTAAAGGTTAAAATACGTTTATTGACGTTTCAATTTCCACTTCGGAAATCGTTCTCAAAATACAAACATTAGTAAATTTACTAATGTTTGTATTTTGAGAACGATTTCCGAAGTGGAAATTGAAACGTCAATAAACGTATTTTAACCTTTAATTGTGGCTTATTCCCATTTAAATATAAATTAGAGAAAATTATGTTACCTTTTTTGTACCCTCCAATACAGAAGTAATTTCATGATTTATTATTTCATTATTTAAAGATTTTAAATCATCCAATGTACATATATTTTTTTAAAAACTAATTACAAAGTTAGTCATAGCTCGAACAATATCTTGGTTCTTCCTTTCTCCACTGTGAGAAGCGGAACGGGGTGGATTAGCAGGTAGAGGTTGAGATGGTCCAAATCTAAAGTTAAACATGGGAGGTGGCTGAACAGAGTTAGAAGATACAGCAGGAGAAGAATTAGCTTTCCTCTTTTTGTTAGGAACTGAGTAATTGTTCGAGTTTTGGTGAAAAGTTGGATTAAAATTAGTACTCGTAGCTGCATTAGAAGTTGATTGTGCAGATGTTAGGGACATTTTATTTTGTGTAATATTAGGAAAATTTTTATCGTAGTTGGATAAAATTGAAAACTTATTTTGGCTTAGAGCCTCTGAATACGAGTTTTCATTAATTTCCTTGGCCTCTATAAAAGAAATTTTATTTTTAATCATAATATTTTTAATTTTTTGTTGTTTTTGGTAAGAAGGACAATTTTTTGAAACCGAAACATGTTCAGTACTCTTACAATTTACAATGAATGCAACTAATGTCTGAATTTTCGCAAGAGTGATTTTCATCTTTATTCTCTCCACATCGAATACATAGATTTTGAGAACTTCTACACTGTTTTGAAATGTGACCGTATCTCAAACACCTGTAACACTGAATAACCCTACCTACAAATTGTTCGACTTGATTTTTGTTTCGCTACTTTCAGCATATTTTCAAAAAAGAAATTATTTTTATTTTATAAGCACAATATTCACAATCACAAGATGCTTTGCCAGCTGGTAAAGGGAATTTAAAAACGAATTTAGTGTATAATACCTACCTGCATGTTGGCCCTATTCTTCTGATAAATAATTCCCAGATGGGTTTTCCCAAACAATAAAACTTGTAGATTTAGTAGATATTTGTAATGAAATTATTTCGTAGTTACCTTACCTAGTACCTGCTATGAATAATTTCAAGAAACTATTATCTAAATATGTATAGAAAACCATTTTATTTATGTGATATTTTCAAATATGTGGCAATATGCTCTTAATCAAGTAAATATGAATAGCATATGCATTTATAAAGAAATCCACAAATACGCTGCATATATATGCACCTGCATTTTGTATATAATCCAGTCTCTACTCATGACATAGCAGAATCTTTCAGTCAACATTTTTCGAATTCCGTAAAAAATTTAATTTGACTAATTCACCTGACTATAATCCTAAAAATCTTTCTTCGCCTACACACTTCCTTTTCCTTTATCCTGTTAGTGATGAAGAAATAAAAAGTATAATTAAATATTGGAAGGAAGGATATCTCAAAAAAATCCTCGGCTGGACCGGATAAGATCCCGTATTCTATGTTAACACATGTATCTCATAAAATATATAAACAATTAACATTTCTAGTAAACCTTTCATTTCAGGAAGGGATTTTTCAGAAGAGACAAATCAAAATTTGATAACTATCGAGGCCTATCAATTTTATCTGTGTTTTCAAAAATATATGAGAAGGTATTTCATACACGTCTCTCGTGTATTAACAAGCACAACATTATAGAAAAATCTCAATTTGGTTTCCGTGAAGGTATAAGTGTGCAAGATGCACTACTAGCGCTGTTCAATCATATTTTATCTAACTTTGATAGGGGTAATAAAGTTATTTGTTTGTTTTTTGACTTAGCACCAGCTTTTGAAACTGTAAATCATCCAATACTACTGGAAAAACTTTTCATAGTGGTGTTGGAGGAACTGCGTTAAAGTGGATCCACGCCTTTTTATCGAAAAAGTTTCAAAAAATTAAGGTCATGTGAATGGGAATATAATATTTTCTTCAGAAGAAAGTGTCCTCTCCGGAGTTCCACAGGGAAGTATCATACCTCTTTTATATTTTTGATTTTCGTCAATGATTTAAATCAACTGATAAACGATAGCTTAACATGTTTGGTTCGGAATCCATTAGATAATTTTTCTGATGCAATAAGTGTTCGAGTAGAAAACGTGGAACAGCAATCGGGCTATGTCACTCAATTTGCTGACGATACCAAAGTTGCACTAAATTCCAATAATTTTTTTCATGTAGTACAAAAAGCAAACTGTCTTGTAAAAAGTATGACTCATTACTGTTTAATAATGCCCTAATCTTAAATGGATCAAAGACCAATATGGTAACCTTTTCACCTTCTATTATGCAGATGAGTCCATTAGTAAAACTTGACAATGGATCAGTGGTAAATAGCCACTCCATTAAGTTGTTAGGTGTTTACCTGGATTCTAATTTGTCTTGGAGCTCTCACGTTGATTATGTAGTGGGAAGATTGTCTGTGCACTGTTATGTTCTATGGCAACTTAGGAATTTTATCTCCCTAGATATCTTAAAACTTTACTATTTTGCTCATGTATAGTCAATTTTGCAATATTGCTTAGTTTGTTGGGGAAATTGCTCGCGAATTAATGAGGTGCTTGTTCTTCAAAAAAAAAAAAAAATTATGCGTACCATGACGTTTAGAAGGCGCTTGGATTCCTATAGACCAGTTTTTAAACTGTTAAATATTTTACCTGTAATTTCGCTGTATATTTTCAGTTGTGTTGTTTATGTAAAGTCACATAGATGCAATTTTATTTGCAGAAATGATGTTTTCTTAATGAGTGGCTACAATTTTCGTTACAGAAATGATATGGTGACCCCTGTTCGTCACTTGACCGTTGTGGGCAAGGGTCCTTACCCAACATGCGTCCGTTTGTATAATAAATTACCTAATCATGTTAAATAGTCAAATATTTATGTATTTAAGAGAACAGTTAAAGACTTACTTCTGGTAAACACTTTCTATTCGTTAGAGGAATACTTGCAGACATCTTTTTAACAATTTGTACGTTTTTGTGTATAATCTGTTTTTATGTACTTAGTTTAGTTTTAGTTTTTACTGACCATAGATTGTATTTGACGCATTTCAATACTTGTAAAAGTTAGATGAAATAAAGAATATTGATTGATTGATTAAATCTAAACCAGTAATAGTCACTACTTATAATAATACAAAAGGGATGTAGACGTTGTAGATAAGATGTGCGCTAGTTATGCTCCCGGAATAGCAGATGATCCATGGTGATATTGTACACATTATTAAATATTGCAGGAATAAATACTGAGGTGATATTGGTTTATCCACATTTGAAAAGGAGGGCAGCTCTTAGAAATCTTTCGAGGACGCTGAAGCTGAGACATATGAAAGTAACTCGAAGTGATGCACCGGAAAATCAAGAAATGCCATTACCTGCCGAAAGTTTTTCCTGCTAAAAATGCAATGCATTTATGTGTTTAAAGATCACAGGTGTATGTCAGAACTGTCGGGAACTATAATAAAAGTATATCGTTTTGTTTTTTACAGCTCTTTGTTGCATTTATGTTTATTTAACATTTTTTAAGTATGTTTGTTGCGTTACGGTTTTTTTATAAGAAAAAATTAATACACATGACATTTTTTTTCAATAACTATTCAAATCATTGTTCTGTTTAGTGTAATAAAATTTAAATTATGTTTTTTACTAAAACGTCTTAATATATTTACTATTACTATAAATTCCTATAAAATAAAAAAAAAAAACACCTCATTTTCTATTTTTTAGACCCACCCGGTCTATGACACAGGGGGGACTAAACTTGTAAGAAACTATAATACAGCGCCACTACCCGAAGAACTTCATCACTTTCTATGAAAGATATGGTTAGCCTTTTTGGAATATTTACCTTGTTGAATCATCCTGCAGGCTTTCAAGTTTTATTTTTGTGATGTATGTATTCTGCTTTTTCTTTCTATCATAGGCCGACGCTGACGCCGGTCATCTTACATCCATAACTTGGGAAGGGTGTAACTCTCTGTTCGACAAAATATAATCTATCATCAATTTTTGCACTGGACTATTTTCAACATATATTTGTAATGTTCATTGTGAGGGAAAAAAGTATTTTTCTTCTCAGTTGGTCTCATACTACATAATGAAATCAATAGCAACCACATTTATAGGACATCTAATTTAATTTTGACGTTAACTGTATACTGGAGATATTATATTTCCGGTTTCTTGAGTTAAATAATTATTTGGCGAATAAATCAAAACCACAACAAAAAAATGTGTTTTAACCTAAAATATATATTTTTAAATGCTACAAATTATACATTCAGGCTGTACTCATTTATCATTAAATACTTATATAATAATTACATAAAAACTTCCACAAAGCAATACGTACAGGTTTTTAATTAATAATGTGCTACCATTATGTTGAAACTGAAGTGATTTCGTCATAATTAACTCTAAGATATACACATTTAATTAGTTACCTGTGGTAAGGCACATCAAAAAACTATTTAAATAGAAATACAATTAATTAAATGGATACAAGAAAAAAGCGTTACAGAATAAAGATATACTAAATCCTATACCAAAATGACAAAAAAATGCAGGATGGTAATGTAAAACACAAAAATATATTCTATAAGTTATTACCTCGTAAAATATTAAGTTGACAAAATAAAGATATTTTGAACGCTAAAAAAAACTTAAACTTACTAAAATATAATACATGTTTAAAACGTCTGCAGTTAAACTAAAGATTGTATTTTTATCGCTATCTCAAAGTTGTTGTTTTAGTTAATTTCCCGAAATAAACATGATTACCCATAAAACAGTTTATATATATATATATATATATATATATATATATATATATATATATATATATATATATATATACAACATAATAAATGTTCTTCCACATGAATCAGTATTCAGAACCAGCCTTTTCCATATCCTTATTAGCAGTATCTGTAGATCTGCTTCCACATCGTCCAGGAAGAGTTTTTTGTCTTGAGCGTTGTCTCCGCCTTACTGGTTGTACAAACACTGATTTTTAGATCGGGTCTTCATCTCTCATCCTTAGCGATATGCCACACCCACCTCAATATATTGATTTTAAATTAGGTCAATTAGAAAAAGAAACTACAAGAAGAATATACCAAGGCTGGCCTAGATATTAACCTTGCGAAAACAGAGTGAAGTGAAGAAGACATAGAAGATCTACAGATTGATGACAACGTATCAATCAAAGGAAAGGATAAATTCAAATATTTGGGGTTTATAATAACGAAAAAAGCAACAGCAGAGGAAGAAATTACACAAAGATTAGGACAAACAAGGACAGCAATTCGACAACTTAACTCAGTATGGTGGGATAGACACCTAAATATGAAGACAAAAACATTAGTGCGAAGTATTATGACATATTGGGCTGAAAATTGGATCATAAACAAGAAAAACAGCAGTAAGATAGTAGCAACAGAGATGGAATGCCTGCGAAGATGCTGCAGAATAACAAGAATGTATAGGAGAAGTAATGACGAAATAAAGCAAAGCACATCAATAGAAACAGACATACTATCATATATTGAACAAAAAAGACTAAAGTGGTATGGACATGTAAGAAGAACTAGCGACAGCAGATGGATAAAGAGAATAACCGAATGGAGCCCCATAGGAAGGAGAAAAAGAGAACGACCCCGAAAATCCTGGAGGAAAGAAGTAGACGACGCCATGAGTAAGAGAGGCCTAAACGATGGAGAATGGGACAACAGAGAGAGATGGAAACGGTTAAGCGAGGGAAGGCAGTGAATAGTGTAGAATCCCTGAATATATAGAAAAAGAAATTGTATACAGTTTTCTCAAAACAGCGTGATTAGGAACTACTTTCCGGTGATGCAGAAAATAGTAAACAGTGAATTATACAAAATGCTCGAATAGGATCTTGTAGAACTGTATACCCATCTAGTACTTCGTTTACCGATTGTTTTGGTTAAAAAGAGAATAAATACCAGTTTTCCATCGATTTTGTGGTGACGAGTACTTTCCTAGAGATACTTTTGCCTAGCTCCAGTTCTCATTTGTCCAGGCTTTCCAAATATTTTATCTACAAAGTATGCACATCTTTAATACAAAAATGTGTATGGTCACAACAGAATGATAGTTTATGCCAATCGGTCGTTATTCACTGTACAGAAAATAACTACAGATGAAAAATAACATGCAATAATAAAAATGAGATAATATCCAGTTACCGTTTTGTGGAAATTTTTTGTATCCTGATAAAACAGTTTTGGTATAAAAAAAGTTTTTTGTTAAGACACAATGAATGTCCACTTCAGAGACTTCGATGGGCTGGTCATGTAGTGAGAAGATTGCCAAAACGAGCCCTAGATAGTAAAATACAGAGCGTAAGACCAAAAGAAAAGTCACGGAACAGGTGGGAGGATGAAACGGCAGCGGACGCGCAAAAAATTAGCTAGACGTGAGAACCTGGACGAGAGAGATAGAGACATATATCTAAGATAATCCCTATCTAAGAGATATATAACTACATAACCATTAGTGAGCGTTACATGAATGCAGTAAAATCTGTAAAAGCTTTTCCGGTGCCGATGTTACGGTTAAGCTGAAGCTTAAAAGGATAAAACAACAGCGATCTTCTAACAAAGTGGATATGGATTTTATTAAAAACAACAGTCAGGTGATTGCAGACAATCTAGAGAGCAATATTGACAATAACGAACAACAAGAAACAAATCAAAATGATTATAAACAGGTTAACTTCGAACTTAAAAGCAACAGTTGATGAATGATGAGATTTTGAATCTAATGGACAAAAGACGTAAATTTACGAATCAAAACATTGAAATAAATAAACGAATTAATAAGGAGATAAAGAATAAATTAAATAAAAGAAGTATCGGTTCAGTACAAAAACCTGAAAATAACATCATTAATAGAGATGGCAAACTGATTATCACAAATATGGATAACATAGACAGATGGAAAGAGTACAATTGAGGAATTGTTTAAAGATGAAAAGACCGATCTTAAAATTAAAGAAGTAGAAAACACTCACAAATGTTATTGTTTTCAGTAAAACGATAATACAACCAGAAGCGGTAAAAGCTTATGGAGAACAACTGGAGAGAACCAACAGTATCACTTATCTTGGTTGTAATCTAAATGAGAACTGGGACATGAGCAAAGAAATTAGAATACGTATAGAAAGCCCGACCTGCATTTTCTAAGATGAAGAGAATCTTATGTGGAAACAATATTACTTTGAGACTGAAAATTAGATTAGTAAGATGTTGTATCCTCTATTCTTTTCTATGGTGTCGAAGATTGGACTTTACGGATACACTTCTAAGACAACTTGAAGCCTTTGAAATCTGGGTGTATCGGAGAATTCTGCGAATAAACTGGGTAGGTAGAGTTCGTAACGAGGTTGTTTTGCAGCGGACGGAAGGGGTCAGAACAGTTAAAAATCGTAAAGTGGAATATTTTGGCCATGTTATGTCTCACCCAGGGAGATATAATTTACTTAATTTAATAATACAAAGCAAGATAGACGGAAACGTCATGACGTAGAAGAGAAGGGAACAGGAAGAATAAAAAGAATATACTGAAAACTACCACAGAAAATGAGATCTAACTTCACCTAATCCAAATTTGAAAAGCGAGTTGATAATTCCTAATATGCTGAACGATTTGTGTCATCCATAATGGTAAAACTACTGCTCTACCATTAACACCAAAGAGATCGATGCCAAATTGTTGGTCTACCGTTATAAGGACATAAGACGCTGAAAAGTATGTAATAGCTGATTAAGGTTTAAACTCTCTATTTTCATTTAGACCGAGATTGGTTCTCAAGGACCCTGATACATCAAATGTGGTCGTTTGAATCTGTCGATTTCATAATTTATCATTATTATTACATTACCTTAACACAATAATAAATAACACAAAGTTTAAATCAACATAAAAAGGTGATAAGGTGAACTGCTTCAGTTACATATCTACCACCAAAAATGGTTGGTGGTTATAAAGGAAAAATAATTGAGGAAAAAAAATTGTCAGGAAAAGATTCCTATTGATAAGAAAATTGAATAAGCGTATAAGAAACTCATTAATACTAATGACATCAAATGCATGGAAAATATGGAAGAGTGTCAGATAATGCTTTCAGTATCCACTGAGATTATTATCTAAAAGGAAGACCACCACCGGTTAATAAACAATAATACATATATATATATATATATATATATATATATATATATATATATATATATATATATATATATATATATATATATATATATATATATATATATATATATATATATATATATACATCGTGCTATCATTTTAGCATCGACAAATTTTACGTTTTTTTCTATTTAGCATCGTCTTGCAAAGTAGCTATAGATGACACTTAATAAATTTACCTTAATAAGAAAAAATATCTAGGTTAAATAAATATAACAGCTGAATTAAGATAAAAAAAACTGTTGACCCCAATTAGGCGGCGCGACAGGTAGTCTCAATGTCGTGATTTGAACTTGACTCAAACCGATCAATATTTATGTATCGAAATATTACTATAACTATTAACATCGGCAACATCTATTGAAATACAGTGATTTTACCTCCAGAGGTTAAAATGTATGTTTGATGTAAAAAATTTAATATATAAAAAAATCGGAATATTGAAAAACCGTCAACGGTGCAAAGCCTACAAAGGTGCACTAAACGAACATACACGACTTATACATAGAAAATGATAGCTAAATTGCTTTTCTAGCATTTCTTGTTGATGCTAAATTACTGCAACGTGAAAAGAGTTCAAAATGATAGCGGGATGTATATATTAATTTTTTTAAAGAAATTATCTTAACACGTTCACTGTCCTACCGATATTTTTTCGTTTCGATATTTGTATGCCCCATATGTGGTTCATAGGACGATACGATATTATTATATTACCTATGTCCTACGTGGGTCGCAAATTAAAAATTCAAAATTGGGTAGAAAGATAAGATGAATATTGGTCCTGTTTTCTGGTCATCAACTGTACTGAACACTTTTTCAAGATTTACATTTAGTGCAACAGGTAGAGCAGTTATTCAAATTACTCAAGATATGAAACCGATAGATATATTTTTAGTGGATATTTAACTGATGAAATACTTATTTAAGCTTTTATTTCATTTACAATAATTCTTTCATTTTATCCAGTCCAGTTTTGGTGAACTATCTGTTATTTTTTAACTGAATAAATTTCTGAAAAAACCAAATGCAGCATTTTTATCCTTTAAAGTCATGTTCGAAAAAGCAACACTTTACCGTAACGTTCTTTTTAATACTAGAATAGACTAAACCAAGCCTTTGCGACCCACTTATGGTTCGAGGACAGTGAAGATCAATCAATATACACAATCAAAATGATTCAGCATATCATTAAGCACTCATTATAAACTATATAAGTAACAATATGTCATCTAAAAACTTTGAAGTAGAAAGACGCAACTACACTAAGAAAAATGGGGATTGATCAAACGAAGATTCATGATATTTGAAAATATACTTGTACCAGTTTAGTATAGATACTAACATAAGTATAAAATGAGAGTTATTTTTAGAGGAAATCAATCAGTTCCAAAGAAACCTGGTTTTCTTTTTCCAGGAACTTTTTAAATAAAATTTCAGAATCATTGACTTTAATCAGAAGCATATTCGGTAAAAAGCGACTTCAGAACTTCGTGCTTTAATAGTTTTATCAACTTGTACTTGAGTGGTTTATTATTTATATAAAATAAACATATATAAAAGTATATAAATACTTTTTAAAACATAATCGTTGTTCGGAAATCCCCATACAGAAAATCCAAATATATTTTTCTGGTAAATGTGCACTTTGCATACTCGTTTCTGGAATAATTTCTTTCAACTTATAAAAACACAAGCAGTTCTGTAATAGATTTCATACTTTTCAGTAATAATAATTATAAACTTAGTCAAAATACGTTTATAATTATTATGTACAAAAAATATGCAATAAGCAACCTCCAATCGTCAAAAATGAGCGAGCATAAGAGCACTTTTGCCATTTTTCTCTTAATACTAAAAAATATTGACAAAAACCTGACTTTCAGCAATTCTTGTTGTCGAGCGCTTTAGAGAACAAGAAACTGGCTGAACCACAAAACATGAAAGCACTAATTAAATTAACTTTTTAATTGCTTAGAAGGGAACATCCATACTACTACGTCGTAGAGAAGAGGTGGGGCTTTGCTTATTACGGTGGACTACGATAGGTGGGAGGGAGATATAAGTGCACATCCAACGTCGTTTGGTGTATTCCAATTTGTCACTATTGTCTCCATAAATATAATTTTTTACTAGCTTCTACCAAACGGGAGCATTATTCAAAGTATCAGATAATCATAAAAAAATAAAGTTTTAATACTATATAATATATATTATACAGGGTTAGCCACTCAAAAGTCCGCCCTGATATTTGGAAATATTCATTGAATTCTATAAAAATGCTAAAACAGGTAGATTTTTATTCTAAAAGGGCCATGTTTTAAGGATACAGATACCTGTCCAGTGTAAACTCCCCCCCTTCCAGCAGCCCAACCCTTAAATTTCAAATAAGAAATATAATATGTGGGGCATGTTGTTAAGACATCCATATTTTTTTATTTCAAAAACCGAATTCATAAATTCAAATTTATTAAAGTCGCAATATATCCGGTTCTAATCAACGAAAATTATTTTTTTTAATTCGGGGTACCTCTTGGCATAGATAATAAAATGCGATTAGTTAATTTGGGAATTGTTTATGTATTTAATCGAGTAATTTGTTAAAAAATTTAAAATAAATATTTATTTTATAAAATTTTACCTTTTTATTATTATTATTAGAAGAGGTTATTTCTCCTAATATTAAATTTAAGCAACAAATTAGCAGAAATAACTTTACAAACTCATTTTAAAGGATTTTCTCAGTAAAACTGTGTGACTTTTCCATATAATTTACCGGTCTTCGCCTTTAGTACTTAAAATCAAATACAGTCCGAAAAATGAAAGATTATCCATGAACGATCATATCAATCACTTATTTTGTATAATTTGCCGTCTTTTTATATAAATAACAAACATTTGTTATAGAAAAACACAGCAAATACAAAATAAGTGATTGATGTGATCGTTCATCGGTAATATTTCATTTTTCCGTCTGTAGTGATCTTACTTTGTTTATAGGCTAAAAAACCCCGTTTAATCTTTTGCACATTTTGTTTATTAGATATTGTTATCACCAAATCTATTACAACCAGTTGTTGGATACCTCTATCAAAGAGTGTCATGAAAAAGGCTTTTTATTTGCTAATTTCTCTGGCCTATTAGATGATGGATTAATACTACAGTTATAATTTGAATTATTTGTAGATGTCTTAAAATGGTGTTTGTAAATATTTAGTTGTAAAACAAAATTTTGAGATAGAATGAACATCATTTTTATTCAAAATAGTTATATAAATCGAACACAAATTGAGAATCTAGTGACATAAAAAAGATTAGACAAATTCGAATGTGTTAGTTTTATTATATCAGATAAATACTTGTAAATATTACACACATTACTGTAAGATTCTTGTAAATAAATAATATGTTTAAGTTTCGATGATCCAGAATAAAGATATACAATAAAATATAAACTAAAGCCAAATCTAGATTTTTATTCCTATAGGTTTTGTAGCACCTGTCCAACACTATATTTTACCATATAATTAAAAAAGCATTAACAACTTATTCAAAAACAAAAGAACCACCATTAATATAAAAAGTTTATTATTTTTTTAAATAAATGCAAGAACACTTTAATGTTTTGGGGACAACAGTACATAATTTTTCAATTATAAATATACTTATAAACAATGTTAGTGAAAAGAAAACTTATTGAAATGGCAGTTTGTTATCTATCTTAAAAAACTATCAACAGGATGAAGTATTAATGCATTAATAAAATAATGTATTTTTCAGTTGACTCCACTAAATTTATAAAAACGTGAACTAATTCAAAACTTGTATGTAAGATATTTAACAGAAATATAAAACTCTTTTTAAGACAGTTTATAAACAATAATTCTTACTTCATCCTGTATTCTTCGTATTACTTACTACTGTTGTCTAATTGCAATTTTAAGTGAGTTTTTTGTCAATAACAGAATAAGTTGTGTTCCTCGTGTCCTAGAAAATTATATTAAGAACATCACTTAAAAAACAGTTTAAAAAGCGTCCTAAGGAGCACAACCTATTTCTGTAACATTCCAACCTTAACTGTAAATAAAAAATTAAATGAGATGTTAACTTTACATAAGCCTACATCTCTCATCTACTTGTGGATCACCTTGTTGATGGTGGAGTTCTTCTGATAGGTAACCAGCTGCTAATTCTCTGTGTCTCAGATGGGAGCTTGTTAATTGTCTTTTAACCCTAAAAATAAAAAAAAAATCAAAAGTTACAATTTAAAATTATCATCAAAATGGAAAATAACAATATTCCAAAAATTAATTTAATTAGTCAATTATTACGGCTTTCATTCATAATCCTATTCTTGGATGAGGTGGATTATTTCTCCATGTCATTTACACCTTACTGTGTGTCTTTGCCGCTGTCGTGACTCTTTTCTATTTCTTCCTGTCTTTCCACTGAACTTTCCCGTCTTTAACATTAATTGTTCTTATATCATCTTCTACATCATCTAGCCATCTTCTTCTGGGCCTTCTACACCTGGGTCATAGTGGTGACAGTTAGTTATAGTTCTCAACATATCTTACTGAGTGTGGGCGTCTCTGTATAACCCTATTTTCTCCCTTTAATTCTTCTTTAATTCTGACATTTGTTTTCATTCTTCTTTCTCCAATTTACATGCATTTCCGCTTTTTTTCAAGATCAGCAAAAAGAACTATCATGCTGGACGACACAGTGAAAAAAAAAAGATATTTCGGCAGCACCAGCAATAAGATGAAAATTTAACGAACTGTAAGAAACATTTTTGAAAACAAAGAGCTTCTAAAAAATTGCCCAGAGAGTATATTAGAGAGCAGCGAGAATAATTTTACCACAATAAACCAAGCAGCGGCGTTGCTGGGATATTTAATTAAATAATGCAAGTTTCATTTATTGGCTTACATCTTTCGCTCAAATAATTCCCTACTGTGAAATTGTTTTTAAAGAATTTCAATCTCGGTCTTTGGATGTCGTTAAAATGAACAGATTTTTAAACAGTTTTGACAAAGCCATTTCAAATATTCGTAACTTAGACCGTCCTCCTTCATCACCGAAGAAGCGCCATCCTTCAATATGATATTCTGCACAAAAAAAGAGGTGTGTGATATCCTGATTAATCAGGCCAAAGATAGGTTTCATTTTACAGAACATTTCTTGGCTTCAAAACTTTTTTTTTCAGAAAGAAAAACTTAAGTTAGAAATTATTATTTATGGCAAAAAAGATTTTCACCATGCGGAAGTGCATGGCAATCTTACAACCTCTTTCTATGATAGAATCTCTCTGTGATAGAAACCTGACCGAATATTTTAGTGAAATTGTCATGTTATTAAAATTAATCTGTACAATTCCAATGACCAGTGTCGAAAGTGTACCATTCTACATTGAAAAGGATTAAATGTTTACTGAGAAATACAATGCACCAGAACATATTAAATTCACTTGCTATGTTAAGAATAGAAAAGGAGTTGATTTCCACAATTGCAGACTTTAATGCCTGTGTTATCGATGTTTTTACAAAGACAACAATCGAAGAATGGATTTTTTGTATGCATAAAATGAATAAATTCAATAAATTGAGTATATAAACACCCATACATGGTGAATAGCATTTTTTCATATTCCTCCCATATTCTGCTGATCTGTTTATCTTCAAATACGGTTTCTCGTTTTTGGTTTTCTAGACCTCTTGTTTTGTTGTAGAACGTATTTTGTGTTGTTGTTGTTCAATTTTTTCTGTTATTCAGTCTCTTCCAACGCCTCTATGGTCCATTTGTTAGAGTTTGCTTTAGTTTGATATCATTTTTTTTATCCGAGCACACTCATTTTTATTACTACCAGAAAGTGGTCCGTGTTCACGTTTGTCCTTTTGTAAGATCTCGTGTCTAGTGTTTTGTGTTTTAACTCTTTGGTTGCTACGATGTGGTCGATTTGATTCTCACTGCCAGATTGGTGTCTCCAGGTTGCCTTATATGTTTTCTTGGATGCTCAAATTTTGTCGATAGGAAAGTCATATTTAGTGTTGCTGTGAATTGACACATTCTGTGTCATTTGTTTTTTCGTGTAAAGTTTCTTTTCTGTTTCCGACTAGGTCTTTCAAGTATCCCTCTTTCCCCAGTTATACGTTTGCGTCTCCCAGTATTAATAGCATGTCTTTTTTTGATATTTTGTCTCATGCTTTATTTAGGTTTTCATACAATTCATCTTTTTCTATTGGAACGAATGTTTTAGTTCTAGGATATATATTTATTAATGTTATACGTAGTGTTTTCCCATTATTAGTTTCAGTGTGGCGATCCTCCCGTCTATCGGATTGAACTTTTTTATGCTGTTTGTGAGTTTTTTTATTCTTGTAAAATCCCACTCAATTCTTGCCTTGTTTGTCAACTCAGCTGTACATAAATACACATTCTCCTTATGTGATTTATCATGTTTTTTTTTCAACTTACTTCTTGTATCGCACCGATGTCTATTATGTATTTTTTTAACTCTCTTTCTACTTTTTCGATCTCTCCAGTCAGTAATACCGTCTTAATATTTCGTGTTGCTATTTTTATTATATTTTTTGCTTCCTATATATTTTTTCTTTTTTGTTCCCTGATCTTTGGACGTTATGCTACCTTTTGTTGTTTTTCCTTGTTATCATCATCAAATTTAATTTTTGCTGTTCATCGCTGTTTTGTCTTCCTTATTGAATAGATCGTGTAAATTACAAGTTTAGATGGACAACATCGTTTAGGATGAGGTAGAAGCAAATAAAGCTGATAATGTAACTGCGAAATTTAATGCAGTAAATTATCTACATTATTAAAACTTTTAATAGGATTTTGAACAAATTAAATACAACAGCAATGGCATGAGATAAAAAGGGGATTCAGATTGAATTAAGCAACATCCGGACAATTAAGGTGCATATTAAAAAAAATTATATCTCAAAAAATATTCATTGGTTATAGCTCACAAAATAAAAAACAAAAAATATAATGTATATTCATTGGTTATAGTTGACAAGTCTGAACACTTGAACAAAATAAATAAAATCGTAAGGGCACAAAATGAATGAAACAGCAAATAATCTTAAAGTTAAGAGATTGACAAATAAATCAAAGGATTATATACGTGAAAAAAAGAGAGAGGTGTAGAGAGATTTGTAAGTACAGTAGAACCCCTCTCGTCCGCTCTCGGATAGTCCGACGCTCCGGGTAATCCGACCTGCTTGGCTTCGCGGAAATCCCCGGCGGTCGATTTGTTTACGACGAAAATTTCTCCGAAAATCACAATCCATTCTGTCAGTATTATTTCGAAATTTGTGAGTTAAAGTGTGTACATTATTTTCAACATGTCAGGAGCAAAACGTAAACACGTTACGCGTTCGTTAAGTGAAAAACTTGCTGTGCTTCAAAGGCTGGACAAAGGTGAATCACTACAAAAAATTGCCAAAGAACTGAATGTAGGCGTTACGACTATTAAGGATTGGAGAAAAAATCGAAAAGAAATTGAATCACATACAATGACGATAGTAGATGGAGAAAACGCTCTTAAAAAGCGAAAAACATTAAAAAAGCTTAAACTTGAACTGCTTGATAGTGCTCTATGGATGTGGTTCAGTCAAGAAAGAAGGAAGGGAACTCCGATATCTGGCCCAATTATAAAAGAAAAGGCAATAATTTTGCACAAAAAACTAGAAGTCGGAAGTGAATTTAAAGCCAGTGAAGGCTGGATTGATCGTTGGAAAACCCGTCATGGTATCCGGTTTGTCTCAATTTGTGGTGAAAAATTATCTGCTGACGTCGAGGCGGCTAAGGAGTTTTCTGTGAAGTTTCAACAAATTGTAAAAGAAAATGAACTGTTACCTTGCCAAGTCTATAACATAGACGAGACAGGCCTAAACTATAAAATGCTTCCAAACAAAACCTTAAGTGCGTCAAATGAAACCGTAGCGGGAACGAAACTCATGAAAGATAGGCTAACTGTTGCTCCTTGTAGCAATGCTGATGGAACACACAAGCTTTCGCTGTTTGTCATAGGCAAATCTAAGAAGCCCAGGGCTTTCAAAAACATAAACTTATCATCCGTGCCGGTTTATTATCGCAACCAAAAATCTGCTTGGATGGACTGCAATCTTTTCAAATCTTGGTTTTTTGACGAGTTTGTGCCATGTGTTGAGAAGGACTTGACGAAAAAAAATCTTCCTGTTCGAGCTCTACTGCTATTAGACAACGCACCATCGCACCCTTCTGAGGAAGATTTAGTAAAAGGGGATATAAAAGCTATCTTCCTCCCACCAAATGTCACATCACTTATCCAGCCTATAGACCAGGGCGTGATAGAATGTTTTAAAAGGCGTTATCGCCGAAAATACATAAGCTCGATTTTAGAAAAATCCGAAGAAGGATGTGATATTTTCCAAGCCATGAAATCACTCAACATTAAAGATGCTATCTATACAATGGCTGAGTTTTGGGCAGAACTAAATCCTGACACGCTAAGAAAATCTTGGCGTAAGCTTTGGCCAGAAGTTATGATCGAAATTGACCAGGTCGAAGATGAGCAAAACGACGTGCAGGAAATCGTTACCAATCTTCAGACCCTGGATGCAAATATACCTGCTAGTGAAGTTGAGGAGTGGATTGAACAATGTGACAAAAACTGCGAAACCAGTGAAGTGCTGAACGATAACGAAATTGTTGCCGCTGTTATGGAACGTGACGGTGACGGAATCGTGAACTCAGAATCCGACAGTGATGATGATGACGAGCCTCCTGTCCGGATTTCACACACCGATGCCAAGAATGCTTTTGAAATTGGCCTTCAGTACATTGAGCAGAACTCAGCATCAACACCGATGGACATCGTGTGGATGAAAAAATGGAGGAACATTGCAGCTAAATCCAGAATTTCACCTTGTAAACAAAAATCTATTACTGATTTTTTTACTAAGTAGGCCTACATAGGTAAGCACTAATTTTTATGCTACCTTTTTTGACATTATATATTTACATACATATTTAATAAATAATGTACAAACAAAAGCTTTCTTGTATTTTATTGAAATATAATTATTTATTATATCACTGTAGAGAATAATACAGTCGTTTTTTAAAAACACATACATACGTCATACACAATGACTTTTTCTGATAATCCGACCTTTCTTGCGTTCCGACCATACTGCTAGTCCCGAGGGTGACGGATTAGAGGGGTTCTACTGTAATATTATTTGATAAAATGATGAAACATGGAATAAGGATGATAATAATATATTCGCGACCATGCAATATAATGAAAGCAAGAAGGTGACAGGTTCTATTCCATTTGTTTCATGAGTTTAAAATATGATTTTAGATCTGTACATATGGGTTATATAGTAGCTACAACTGTTACGGGCCCATTGCTGTTACAACTACAATTTCATTTTTAAGAATTTAAAACATTTTTAATTTTAAAGAATTTCTTACCTTTCAGAGATCGCCACTTCATCGCCGTTATTATTCAATATTGTGGTGACCATGTTATCACCTACAACCCATTTTTGACCCTTCATAACTAAATTATTTGGAGGTTCGTGATCTTTGTTGAGGTCAGAGCTCCATATTGTTACATAACCATTAGCCTCCAGTTTTAATGACCTAGAAATGTACAAAATATTATTAAAAACAAGAAAATACAGTATATAAAGTTTGTGATCTTGCCTAAATCTGTATTTCAAATATAAATTTTATTTTGACGAATGGAATACGATTATTATATAAGTACCGTTATAACGTAAATTTTTGTGCTAATTTAAGAAAATATATTAAATAAATACTATTTTAACAGGTTGAGTGCCACAACAGACACGGGTGTCTTACTCAGAGGTATCTGATTAGTATTTTCAGAGCAGACACCCGTGTATAATATGACGCCTTACACATTTTTGACTATACTTTCACAGTATCTACAAATCCTCTGTATTTAACACATCGGTCGGCTAAGGCAATGGTTTATAAGTGACAACTATAAACTCTTTAAATTTTCTTACTGGATTGCTTTTTCTGAAGGTTACAAAAATACTAGTTTTGAAGACAAATATTTACTTTCATAAAAAATAGTACACATAGGCACTAATTATGTTTTATTTAAAAAAAAAAGAGAATGACACTTGGGGAATACTTCTTATGAATATCTGTAGGTTAATGAAATTTTGTGTCCACTTATAACTGAATTTTTAATATTATTTATAATAACACTACACATTTCAGTTCTTTAAAATTTTAAAAATTTAAAAGTTTATGTAATTTTAATTAATATTAATTATAGTTACTTAATTTTATTTTGTTTAACTTTAGTTTTATTTATTTTTATTTAATTTTGTTTTATTTAAGTCGATTAAACTTTATATAATCTTCTTATAATATTATATAATTTTCATTAAAAATTTTGTTGAATGATTTTAGCAATTTTCAAAATTTGTTAAATATAATATAAAATGATTTCATTTTGATTATCATTATATTCTAAAAATAATCATAAATAATAAGTGGGTATATTAATAATTTTCAATGAAAACTTTTGTTTATTTTAAGTAATTTTATTTAATTTTACTTTTAATTTTTATAATTTTTTATAATTTCTTATATTTATTTTTATATTTTTTTATAATTTTTAAAATTTATGATTTTTAATAATTTTAGAGAACAAAATATAAATATAAGCGATGTAGCTACATTGAGTAGTATTTTGACAAAATTTTCCGAAGCTAGTGTGTGCAGAGTAATTAAAACAGACGATGAAACCAACGATAATAATGCAGTGAAGGTTGAGACAAGAGAAAGGAAACAAATAAAATTGGATAATACAACCAAACAGACCATTCGTCATCAGTACATAAATTTTATTTCAAAAAGGAATTACCAACAAATACCAAATACATGTTTTGATACGTACTTTACGTGAAATGAACTTCAGGTATTTAAAGAGAAAGAGGAATAGTACTCTTATTGAAAAAGAATAAATCATTTTATGGCGCAGAAAGTATCTGAAACAAATAGCAGAATTTCGAAGAGATGGGAAAAAATATACAGATGTAACATGGTTAAATGAAGAACATATTGTGACAAAAATGTGTGACTACTATTGACTTAAAATAAGAGTACCTTTTATTACTAGAATACCTGAAAATCTAATAATCTAGTATCACGAATACCTAAAAATTGAACACAAAAAAGTTATGCGGTAAAATAACCGTTGACCCACCCAAAACCGACACCTATGACCGGTACTAGAAATTGGCAATTAATGGAATCGATTCAACTCTAGGGGATAAATAATCGCACCAGTTTTCGTTTTTCTAAATAGAAGCGTTCTAGAGGCATTTAAGACAAACTAATTACAAACAGTCATCTTCAAAGAGCTCTAGCTCCCATAGGAAGCATTTTCGGACTAGGTGAATTGGGTTAAATTGTCTTAAAATTATCTAAGGAATCTCCGGTCAACGTTTGTCAGGAGAGTTTCTGGACACCCGGTATAGTGTATATAAGATTACATAATATGTATTTTTTCAATGTAATACAAAATATCTCAAAGTACCTGTGAAATTTAAATGTGGTTTCCTCATCACCAACACGTCTAATCACTTGCCATCCTCCAAGTGCGACTTCTTGATTACTTTTATTGTGCAACTTAACATAGTGTCCTTCTGGATCGACATCTGTGACTTCAATGTCACCTTTTGAAGAACTGTTTACAGAATAGTCATTTAAGCTTGATTCTTGGCTTTCTTCAAGTAGTGTTCGTTTTCTTTTGGCTCCCAATCTGACTGGAGTGCGACGTTGGGACGAGCTGCGTTGACTTCTGTGAGTTACTTCATGAACTTCACTACCTAATATAAAATAATATTAATTATTGAATGTTACACACGATGAGCCGTTATAAACAACGTAAAAATATCAATTTTAAAATACACCTATTAGGAAAATTAGTTGGAATATACTTCTTTTGTATACTTGAAAAAATTGGAACATTTAATAAACAAATTAAATATCTCAAACTATTGAGTATTTTTCAACCAATTTTTTTTTTGCTTTATATTGTTAACATGACGCAACTTTTCCTGAAAAATAAAATACTTATATCTTTTGTTTTCATCTAAACTTTGATATAAAATTTGTTTCAACCTGTAACGAATTACATTTTGATTTTATTTTATTTGATCAAGCTATACCTAGGAAATATTATAACATGAAAACCAAAAGAATAGAAATAAACAATAGACTAGTGAAAGCGAGAAAGTATGCTTATGCATTAAATAGGTTACCAGGGAATAGAAGTATATCAAATGGTGCCCAACTAAGAATATAGTGAACGGTAATTAGGCTTAATTACATCAGAAACATGGACGTTAAATAAAAAACAACAAGAAATAGTGCAAACTCTGGGAATGAAAAGCGCTAAGGAAAATATTTGGAGAAAAAAATGGCTAACGGTGACTGGCTCACGAGGGAAAATTAATTTTTTGCACTCAAATGTATTATAAGGATTTAATAACGGCAATTATACGAGAATAAGGAAAGAGAGACCTTCATTTCTTTATAATTTTAAGAAGGAAATTCAAATACTATGAGAAAGTACAACATTTGGAATATATGTATTTTCGTAGACTGTATCAAGTCCATCCTGTTATTTGTCTTGTCGTTCCTTTTTACTTAGTATCTTACATATTTTGTAATTTACTTCAACTAACTAAAACTACCTTAACCTAGCATTAACAGAAAGGTCTAGTCACATCTATACGGACTTATACTATTATTCTACATGATCCTTACCTGTTGGGGTAATATTCAGACGAGCTTCTTCAGATTCGAGAAGTTTACGATAAGCAGCTATCTCTAAATCAAGAGAAACTTTAATATCCATAAGATCCTGGTATTCTTGAAGTTGGTTAGCCATTTCTTCTCGGAGTCTATGTAATTCTCTTTCTAGCATTGCAAGATCTTCCACGTGACGCAAGCGCTCGTTCTAAAAAGTAAGTTTAATTAAATCTTATAAAATAAACTAAAAAATTCCAGATTTATTTAAAAATTAGCTTCATCGGAAGGAGTTACAGCTAAATTATGTCTTTATTATCAGTAGCTATTTTTTAAGGTTGGTAATTCCCAAAATTGTCAACAAATGCATATCCTATCAGCCATAATAGAAAATAGACTATTGAGTAAGTACTTTAAAAAGGAACTGCAACGTTAAATGGGTTTTATTATTTTCCTAGTCAATGGACCCCCAAATATCAAAAAACCGCGGAGTGCTACCATTTAAAGGGGTGCGTTTTTGAGAAATGGGTGAATTTGTCCCTAGGCACTTTGGGTGAATTCTAAGTAGTTTTAGTATATTAACATCTACAAAAAAGTTGTTCAAAATTAAATTTTCTATCGAAATGTCACCTTTTAAAGTTAAAAATATTTTTTTTTTTTTTTGACAAAAATATATTCAAAAAACGAAGCAAAGAAAAACAAGAACACACTTTCAAGAACAAGAACTTTCTTTTCAAAATGACATTTAAGCAAAACTTGTTCTTCAAAGTATTTTAGTTTAGAAGATTTTTGCTATTTACGGCAAAATGCAAAAATTACGTACGAAACACGCACTCTTCATCTTTAAAACCTATTTTAATTTTTGTCGATATGACACTCTGATCAAAAGCTAATGAATTTTTACCGTTGAGTAGATACAAATTTTATCTAAAATATTGATTTCGCACGCGTAACACATTAAATCGCCGGTTGCTTCAAGCGTTGTTTTGAGAAAAGGTTAATTCTACAGAAAAAGTGTTAATAATCATTTTCTCAGCTACATTTCTTGTTTGAAACATTTTTTTCTGCGATTCTTGGTAAACCGATGATTTCAGTTTCCCCTCAGCCCTTTCGAGGGGCGGTTTTCGGGGGAAGCCCGGGATTAGGAGTGACAAACTTTTTTCGGGTCTCAAAATTGACATTCTCCGCAAAATTCAGCTTGTTCGTATGATTTTTAGAAGTTCAATGGCATTTTCAATTGTTGCAAGCATCACAATTTGACGAACCACAGTTCCTTTTTTATGTATCTTTGGAAGACCACATAATCATTGCATTAATGGGTTACTAGGAACTTTGTATAAGGAACTAACTAAAGAAATTAACAAATTTTGTAAGAAAATCTTTAAGTGTCTTGACGAATCTCTTGAACGGATAATTGGAAGAATAGCGAAACCGTTATAATTTAAGAAATTAGAAATTTGTTGAGTTATTGGGTTTGGTTTAAAATGACTTGCTGAACATTTTTAAACTAATACAATTTAGTATAAAACTACTTACCTCTAATAACTTCTCCAAATCTCTAGCTCTCGCTGCTAAACCAGCATTTTGGTTCTCTAATTCACTAATTCGAGAATTCAAACTATCAATTCTGGTTCTAACTTGTCTCAATTCATCAAGAGCACCGGAAGCAGATGTCTGGTGTCTGTCATTAGCCGATTGCAAGTTTTTAATCTTCTGTTCATATAGCAATTCGATTTCGCCACGGTTGTTGGCCATTTGACCTTCATATTGATCTCTGAGATCTTGTAGAGCCTCTTGAAGTTTAGCCTCGTATTTTTCTGCCAGACGACCATCAATTTCGCTAATTTCTACTTGACGACGAGTACGAGTTTCGGTCAACTGTTGTTGATGGATCTGAAAAAAAAAAAAAGGAAATAAATAAATGGAAATGTAAAATTGTCATAAATGGAAATGTAAAATTGTCATAAATGGAAATGTAAAATTGTCATAAAGATTAACGTAACATTATTTTTATTTTATGTGGAAAAAAATATTTTATTTTGTCTTTTTTAATCGGCGCACCTTAACTGGCTCCCGAACTCTATAAAACCACTTTAATCCTATACAAATTGGCTCCCAAACCCATACATGAACTGGCACCCGTCCATTACAAAATTCCCAGAAATTGAATCTCCTTCTGAAACTTGGATTTTGAGGAAAAGAGATATAATATACACATAAAAATTATTGTATGAACTACCGAAAATAAAGCTAGATCTGGTGTTCGACAAGGCTGTGTCATTTCTCCATTGCTCTATAACTTGAACTCTGAATGCATATTCAAACAAGACCCCCAGACGACCAATGGTCAAGGGGGAATAAATGTTTGTTTTAATAGGAGAGCTATTTCTTTAAGCAATTACTGTAATTTAATCTGATATCTTAGAGAATAGATTTTCTCCCTATCTATATTAACTATCCGTTAACGATAATTTTAGAATTATTTTGAACTAGATACATCATATATTATCAATTAAATATCAGTTGTATAAAAAGTTTATTATGTAAAAACAACAATTTACATACCATTCAATTTATGAGAATTAAATCAAAATGTTGAAGTCAAGTCAAGTACATGTGGGAATGAATTAAAGCTTAGAATATTAATAAAAGCTTATATTGTTATCGAAAAAAAAAAGTTAGAGACAGTGTTAATAATGCAAGTAAACACTCAATTATAACAAGCTCACAAATAATTCAAATACTTACGAGTAGTACTAAACGATAAGTAAAAAAATTAATAAAATAATCAAACACAAAATCAAAGAAGCTAAGGAAATCTGACTATCAGTGACTATCAGAAAAGTGTGAAGAAATAGAAAGGTTAGATAAACAACATGACAGTTTTAACATACACCGGAAAATCAAAGAGACAGCAGACGAAATTGAGAAAGCGCTAAAACGTATAAAAAATGAGAAGGCCATGGGACCAGATGAAATCCCTACAGAAATCTTAAGAATATTAACAAAAAATCATATGGGCACACTAATAGAATTATTTAATGACATTTATTATACGGGAGAGATTCCGAAAGAACAGTTAATATCAATATTTATTCCGATACCCAAAAAATCAAACGCAATGAAGTGTGAAGAGCACAGAACAATTAGCTTGATGAACCATATTCTGAAAGTGTTCTTACGAGTGATACACGAACGTATCTATAAAAAGCTAGATGATAGAATAGCTGAAAACCAATTGGGATTCAGAAAAGGCTTTGGCACCAGAGAAGCATTATTTACTGTACAAACACTAATCGGACGACGTCGAAATGTCAATTGCGACGTATTAATATGTCTAGTCGACTTCGAAAAAGCTTTCGACAAAGTACAACACCGAATAATGGCAAAAATACTGCAGAACACAGAATTAGATGACGAAGACGTGAGAATCATTGCCAATCTATACCGATATCAGAAAGCCATAATACGAATAGACCAACAAAAATCGAAAGAAATACCTATAAATCGTGGAGTAAGACAAGGATGCGTGATTTCCCCTTTACTTTTTAATATGTATTTAGAAGAATTGTTTAAAGAGGCATTAGAAGACGTAAATGAAGGCATATTTATTAACGGAGCAATTCTGAATAATCTTAGATACGCAGATGACACAATACTCCTTGCGGAGAGCAGAGACCGACTACAGATCTTGGTTGATCGCATTACCCAATACTGCGAAAGGTATGGAATGACACTGACTACAAATAAAACAAAAATCATGGTGCTATGCAAGAACAAGATTGAGGAAGACAGTGTTTATGCTAAAGGAAAACTTTTAGGCAGGGTGCACAGATATCAGTACTTAGGTTGCGAACTAAGTGAAGAATGGGATAGAAGTACGGAAATAGAACGGCGTATTGAGATAGCTAGAAGTGCTTTTAATAAGATGAAAGCAATATTATGCAATGGAAAACTCAACATCGAAATTAGAACTAGAGTATTGAGATGCTACGTGTTCTGTGCCCTGTTGTATGGAGTTGAGGCCTGGACAATTACAGAGGCGGCAGAGAAAAACTCATGAACTTTGAAATGTGGTGTTATTGAAGAATGTGGAAAATATCTTGGACACAACACATAACAAATGCGGAAACGCTACGAAGAATGAAAAACGATAAAGAAATACTCAACACTTTAAAGAAATGAAAATGAGCTATATTGGTCACATACTAAGAAACGAGAAATACGAATTGATACGGCTGGTCATACACGGAAAGGTGGATGGCAAAAGAGGACCGGGGAGAAGACGCACGTCCTGGCTGAAGAATCTTATATAATGGAGTGGAAAAACGCCAATAGAACTTTTCAGAACGGCTGCAGATACATTATTTTTCATATAAAAATGCGTGCACGTCCCAATTTATATAAAGTGACGTCACTTATATTTAAAATTTCCAGAACGTCAACGTTAGAGTTCAAATTTTCCTAACACAGCTAATAATACGAAACCCATACGAAACTGCTCGATCTTTCATAGGCGTCATCATGGTATAATAATCAGAAACATGTAATCATCATTATATTGGGAATTTTAGAAATATATTAATTAAATAACCAAAAACGTTTGTTATTAATTAATTATTAATAATATAAATTTTATGAAATAACTCTTTAAGTCTAATATTCCACATAATAATAATTTTAATTAAATATATTAGACAATTGTACGCAACTGATACGGGAATACTTCAAATTTTTTGACAGTTCAGCGTGCGGTAAAATTGTTTAAAGTGTTGCCGCTTTTTTAGAGTAAGAATTTTGTTTATGTTTTGATTTCTTACACAATTTGATCATAATACATTATACATTAATAAATTGTATTTATAAATACATAGTAAATTTAGATTAATAGCGTTAAAAACTAATTATTGTTGTGTATTGTGATTGTGCTATGCCAAAACAACTAAATAGTCTGTAGAAAGCTGATAAGCTTTCATATAAGATCGATTATTTTGAACAAGAAATAATGGCGGGACGTTTTTATTATTAATGCTCTAAAAGTGGTAAGTTTCAAATTTAGAATATGTATATAATTTTGTATTAAAATGTTTTCTTATGTGTTTTAGTGTGTTGCAGTAATCTTACAACTAAGTGTATTTACTGTTAATATAATAGTTTGACAAATACATAGTTGACATTTTAAAAATTCCTCACTTACTAACTATTCTGATGTTTTGGCAACGCTGTGGGGTTCTGACGTCGTAAATCTTAAATGACGTGCACGCACTTTTATATGAAAAATACTATAGTCAAATGGGCCATGATGATCGCCAATGTCCTTAGGGATGGGGCACGTTAAGAAGAAGAATAATAACGTTGTAGATAAAATCTTTCTGGGATAAACAATTTCAATTTCGCAATAACGGTTAAGTGAAACTTATTGAAATTTTTATAGCTGGATACATGATATTTTCCCAATTATCATGCGATATAGAAAAGTTAAATTATTTTCAAAAAATCGACTTTTGAAGCTGTTTTTGCAATAAAATCAACAATTTCAAAAATAATTGACTGGTCTTCACCTTTAGTATTTAAAATCAAATAGCGATCTTACATTGTTTAGAAGTAAAAAGTGATGTTTAATCTTTTGAATAGTTTTTTTTTAATACCTTTATTGACGTTTCAATTTCCGAACGAGAACGATTTGGAAATATACCCGTATCAAATAGTGTATCGAATAATTCTTTTTATTTGCTAATTTCTCTGGTCTATAAGCTTAAAGTCAAACTGCATCTAGAGTTTACTGTCAGTGTTTGTCTAAAATGCATTAGCTAACTTACATTATTCAAATTTTACCTGAATAATTTAGAAACAAAAATAAAATATTTAAAAACTCATATGAAGAAAAAATGAAAATAGATAAAACGAAGATATTGGAAATAGTTTTGACCAATATATTTAACGTGAACCAAACATCATAACAAAAACATAATACAAAAATAATTATTGTTACCGAATTACTACGACGCCGACGTCTTTGGTACTATTCATGAAAATTATGAATTCAATGACGAATATTTATTTTTAATATATGCTTTGATAAATGCAAAGATATTCAGCCATCATTTTTATTTAGGTCAGGTTATATTTAGACAATAGAATACATGTTTCAGAAAAGAATCCAAAAATAAAATACCTAAGCGAATTATCCTACTTCATTTCGCCTGAGGGGTATTCCTTAATGATGACACTAAATTTATTGTTTTGCCGATAAAATGTGTTCGGATTTTATTTTGGCTAGAACTATGAAGAGCGAATTCGGTTACGGGGTCAAGGCAAGGATCCAAGTTTGTCCAAATCCAAACTATGAATTTCCACTAACAAGCAAATTTTTTTTTCTTATTCATATAAAATTTATATTCTGTAGGGAATTTTTTACTTTTAACTTATCACATGGAATCAAATAAAATAAGATATTCATTTTCTTTTTAATTTTTAAATAAGTGAAACGAAATAAAATAACAATAAAAATAAAATAAAAGACTATTACATTGACCTACAAATGAGAAAAAATGATCAATGATACGAATAAATTTACTCAACAATTATTGTTAAGCGCGGTCTATCTACAGTATTTTAGATGTAAAACTTGTTAGATTTATTTATATTGGATAATATATCACTTTCTGGGTGTTATTGGGGTAGTGATGCGTCTTAAACAGCCTCCCCTACTCAACAGTCAACCTCACCTTCCCGTTGCTGAACCCTGTTATCACAAACGAGGCTCTGACGACCGAGTATCAGCGGTATAACTGTAACATCCGGAATTAAGGAAATTTAATTCCATTAAGAATGAGTGGTGCCGACCCATCTTTTCCGAGGAGTGTTGGCTGAACTGAGTAGGCCGCTAAGTTCGGTTACAATGGTGGACACGACACATTCTTCTACCCCTCCAACCCGTCTGGCCAGCGTGGTGGGATATGGCCAAAACCTCCAAAACCAAACATGTCGATCGTAACGGAAACACGGAAGGTACCCAAGGTGGGTAGGAATTCTATTCCACAGTCCCACACCGTAACAACGGTCTGCCCCGAGGATTCTGGGAAACAACTCCATATAGCAACATACAACATCCGCTCCATGGCAAAAGATGAAAAACTCTACGAACTAGAAGAAGAATTGGAGAACTTGAATTGGGACATAATGGGACTGTCAGAAGTTAAAAGAAGAGGTGAAGGATATGTGGACTTACATTCAGGCAACAGACTTTATTATATAGACAGGGAAGACTACACATACGGTGGAGTAGGTTTATTAATCAACAAGAAGAAAAAATCTCAAATTCAAATAATTGACAGCATATCAGACAGGGTTACATACATGGTTTTAAAACTAAATCCAAAAACTAAAATAAAGATCGTGCAAGTTTATGCTCCAACTGAAAAAGCAACCGATGAGGAAATAAATTCTTTTTACGAAGACCTTAAAAAAGCTATAGACAACAAAGAATCCAAAATAATAATAATGGGAGACTTTAACGCTAAAATTGGAAGTAAGATTGAAGACTCTGAAAGCAAGATTGGAAATTTTGGATTCGGCACAAGAAACAGAACTAAAACGCGACATACAAAAGTGGAACGAGAACTTAATAGAGCGAGTCATTGAAAACAACAGAGGCTTAAAATGTCTAAGACCATAATAGCAAGATCCCTAAAGACTGGAACGAGAGTCTAGTAATACTCTTACACAAAAAAGGGGACACATGTGATCTACAGAATTATAGACCTATATCGTTGCTCAGTCAAGTATACAAACTATTTATGAGAATTATTAACAACCGGTTAACCTACAAAATGGACAATTACCAACCGGTTGAACAGGCTGGCTTCCGCAAAGGATATAGTACATCAGACCATCTGCTGACAATGAGAACATTGATAGAGAAGGCAAATGAATACCAACTACCCGTATTTCTTGCCTTCGTCGGCTATGAAACGGCGTTTGATAGTATCGAGATGTGGGCCATAGAACAAGCTATTAATAATTGTAGAATAGATTCGAGATATAGGCAACTAATACATAATATATATGAAAATCCAACTACGATAGTACAACTAGACGAAAATACAAATCCCATCCCCATTAAGAGAGGAGTTAGACAAGGAGACGTAATATCGCCAAAGCTTTTCAACGTAGCCCTAGAAGACGTCTTCAAAACTACAAATTGGTCAATCTATGGCATTAACGTTAATGGCAACAAGTTAAACCACCTCAGATGCGCTGACGACATAGTGATTATAGCGAGCGCATTCGAGGAACTGCAAATTATGAAGGGGGAACTAGCAGCCAGCTCCCAATACGTCGGCCTAAAAATGAATATGAAAAAAACAAAAATAATGACAAACACAGATGACCCCCGACGTATAACTATAAATGGCAGTGAGATAGAACAAATCCAGGAATATATCTACCTAGGCCAAATTCTGAGACTTGACAAAGAGAACCAAAGTGCGGAAATTACTAGAAGAGCAAGACTAGCATGGGCAGGATTTGGAAAACTTAGTTGGATACTTAAGAATCGCAAAATACCCCAACACTTGAGGAGCAAAGTGTTCAACCAATGCATCCTATCATGACATATGGATGTCAAACCTGGAACCTAACCAAGGCAAACATGAATAAACTAGCCACAACAGAAAGAACAATGGAAAGAGCAATGTTAGGTATACGACTGTCAGATAAAAAGAGGAACGACTGGGTAAGATCCAAAACAAAAGTCGAGGACATAGCAACAAAAATTGCCAAACTTAAATGGAGCATCGCGGGCCACACTGCTAGACAAAAAGAGCAACGTTGGAATACAACATTGGAGACCTTACGAAAGTAAACCACCAAGAGGAAGACCACAGATGAGATGGGTTGATGACATTAGAAGAATAGCCGGAACAAATTGGAAATATGTTGCTCAGTATAGAGACCGATGGAAGGAGTTGGGAGAGGCCTATGTCCAAACATGGACTACAGAAGGCTAAGAAGAAGAATATATCACTTTCTAATATGAAATTAAAATACGTGGAGGATAGAATAAGAGCAGGAGTCATATCCTAATAATCCCCATACAAGAATCTGCCTCAAAATGACAACATGGCTGCTAATCCACAAGTAATTGCACAAAGTTCGGTTAGACACCTTCTCCGTTGTGCGATTTCTTATCAGTAAAGAGTGATTACTGAACTAATTATCTCAGTTTGCAGGCTTCCGTCAACTGATGTCTGTTTATTGGAAACGTAATATACTTCAAGATGTCTCAATAACTCTAAGTAAACATCACATGGCGATCCTGCAATTAAAGAAGAGAATCTTCCGATGCGCAGAAGGAGAAAATAAAAAGAAGTACCGGAAAAAAACTGGAAATGGAAAAATGGGATAAAGTTTCCATCTCCGAAATACTGAATGTCTTTTCACTAGTTATTGAAGAGGCTGATGTATCGAAATGGGCGCTGTCTCTTTTTACGAAGAAAAATCTTTTTCATCGTCTGTTTTGCATTGCCATTTATAGAAGGTGCAGATTAAAGCAACAATCTGAAGTTTGGTTTCGTCAACCAAGCAATCTTTGGATTTCTACATTATGGTTTTATTCTCAGATGTTGCTGCAGCGTCTCTATTGAAGTTATTTTATTATTGCTTCTCTTGACGGAAAAGATTTGATCTCACTTTTAGAGCTACTGTACCAGTCGCTCTGATGAATCTTGAATATACAGAGGCACTATACGTGAAATCAAATCTTAACTGTCTTTTCTCTTAGATACTTGTTTGAGTAAAAAAATCACGTTTTAAGTAAAATCAATTAAAAAACTAATAATAATCTCTTTATTTTGCTATTTACTTATTAGTTACCATTTATATGCACCTAATCAAAGAAACATACATACTTTATTGATATATCATTGTATAAACCACTTAACAATGATATGCACCTAAAATTCTTAGTAATATTCACTCGACTTAAATAATATCGATAATATTTAACATAGAAAATAGACGACGGATTTTAGACTAGCCCTGTATATATTTTGGCCTTCAGGTACAATCACGTGAGTTTTCTTCGATTACTATAATATTAGAAGAGTCTTTGTGTGACAAATATAGACCATTACGTAATTTTATTGATTATGGTAAAAGCAAATATTACTTCTACTATATCGATTAAACAAATGCGTTAAGTCAACCTAAAAATAAACACAGGATGTCATTGAATCTATATATTAGGAACAAAAAGTTATCAAACTGCCATAAATTCGTTGGTATTGTTTTACGGGAATAATATTCACTTATGATAGTATAATAAACCGCATTCTGAATTTAGTTTTATCTTTTAGTGAACAAATACTGAAATATTACATGTTCAGAGGTTGTTGAAAATAAAGGAAATCATTTCTTTTGATGATTACATAATATTATGTTGTATTGACTCCCAGCGCGAAAGCTTTACTGACAAAGAAATAAAAAAGAAAGATTTATTACATAAATTTGTATTCTGTAACTTACTTTAGAAAAACCCATGCCTTCTTAAAAACAACTTATAATAATTAATACTGTAATACCCTACTTTCTTTTGAAAATTGAATTTGAAGTTAAATTGAAGTCATCCAGTGGCTTTCTTTCATTAGAATTGATATAATAGTTTTAATTTTTATTAATAACTTTTAATTAATTAATTATTATATTCATATTTTAAAATAAGGATTCATATTTTTAAATAGAATAAGAGTTATTCCTTGTATTATGCCACAGACAAAAATAGAGGTAATGTCACGAAATCTAAAAATAGTGATTATGTCATTCCAAAAGTATAAGAACCATGTTGCGACACAATATGGAAATTAAATATATACAGTACATTGCTACAAGAGAAAGACAAATTATTGAAAACTAGTTTTATGTTATTAAATATAAATGCTTAAATAACATTTTTGAAACAGTTAAAAAACTATTCAACCAAAACAATAATGACGCTACAACTTATAACACATACAATAAAGGAGATATTTTAGAATGCTCTAACCACAGATGATTTAAATACAGTAATACAGTATAAAATATTCTCTACTACATTATGCCATCCTAACTATGGTCTCGATATACAGAACAAATATTTGGGAAATGCCAATGGCTAGTTTCATAAGAGTAAATCGTTTTAAAACAAAGAATCCAACGACAAATCTCATAAGACGAAGAGAACTAGAGGAAAAATACGAGGAAAAATACAAAGAAAAAACAAGGAAGTAAAAAAAACGAGCTAGATTGGACAACAGGTTGCACATAGAACATATTGCAGAAAATGCAGAAGCAGTAGTCCAATTATACGACACAAAGACTACATGAAATAACAAAAAGACTGAAAGGAAGTAGCAGAAAGAGGTAAGAAAAGAAGTATCACAAAGATGGACTCAATTTTTTGCAGAATTGTACAATGAGGACATGGAACTGAATATATTTGTAGAAAAAAACAGAAAGAATTACAGTGTTACATAAATGAAGAGGAATTTACGAAAGGCAAATGCAATAAACCACTTAAAAAACGACAAAGTATCGGGAGTAAATGGAATACCAACAGAATTAATGAAGGCGCACTTAACTCTGTCAGTAGATATGTTTTACCTATTACTGAAAAATATATGGACTTATGAAAATATACCTACAGAATGGAACGAAGGAATGATAATAAAATTACTAAAAAAGGAAACCTTGCTTTATGTGAAAATTGGACACCAATCACCATATTAAATAAATGAAAAACTTAGAATAAACCAAGCAGGATTTCGGTCGAAAAACCCTGGTATAGTTCATATAAACACTTTAACAATCATTTTGGAAGAAGAAACGGAAAAAAATGGAGAAATTTTTATTAATTTTATAGACTTTGGAAAAGCCTTTGATTCAATTAACCGCAACATGATGTAGAATATACTGAAACACTATGGGATATCAGACAAATATATTAGGACAATAAGGCACCTTTATGACAAATGTAATGCAAGAGTTGAGCACGAAGGAGAACTATCTGAACAAATATTTATTAAAAAAGGAGTTAGACAGGGATGTCTGTCACCTACGCTGTTCGTAGTAATAATAGATTGGATAATGTAGCAGAAAATTAAAGAACAGTACTACAATGGGGATTATTTAACAAATTAGAGGACCTAGAATTTATTCTTAAGCAAAAAACCAATGACAGATATATATATATATATATATATATATTATATATATATATATATATATATATATATATATATATATATATATATATATATATATATATATATATATACCTGAATCTGAAGGACAAACAAATAGAAGAAGTAAAAGAGTTTTGCTATTTCGGGAGTCTAGTAAATACAACAGGTGGCACGGAAAAAGACATACCAAGGAGAATAGGCACAGCACAAAGCGTCTTCAACACATTACGCAAGGTATGGGCATCGACAAGTATTAGTACAACAACGAAACTGCGCCTTTTCCAGACAAATGTGAAATCAGTCTTAGTATATGGAGCTGAAACATGGAAATATATTAAAAAAAACTTTTTCAAAAAATGCAATCCTTTGTGAACAGATGACTACGAATAATATTAAAAGTATTTTGGTCAAACAAAATCACAAACGAAGAACTATGGCGAATAACGAACGAGGAAAAAATAGAAATTACAACAAAAAAGAGGAAATGAAATAAAAAAAGTAAGAACTAAAAAAGGATACCAAATGGGAGAAAAACATCTTAAATTAAGCTGCTATGCAGACTACACAATACTACTCCCTCAAAGTGAAGATGATTTAAAATGTATACTGCACCAATTTAATATAACCACCAGAAAATTTAACGTGTTAATTTCTCCAAAAAAGACAAAATGCATGGCTATAACAGCAAATTTACTAAGATGTAAATTGGAGCTTGAAGGTCAGACAATAGAACAAGTGATGGAGTTTAAATATCTAGGCATCACACTATATAGCTAAGGAAAGCTCAAAACAGAAGCGGAAGGCCGAGTGAATAGAGCAATAGAGCATTAGACCAGTAATGACATACGCTGTAGAAACATGACCTGACACAGATGTGACAAAAAGAATGTTAGAAACAGCAGAGATGAAAACTCTTGGAAAAATTGATGGCAAGACACTATGGGACAGAGCTACAAGTACAGATATATGACAGGTGCATGGTGGAGAACATCAAGGACTGGGTAAGAAATAGAAGAGTAGAATGGAACGATCATATAAGCCCAATGACAACAAATAGAGTAGGGAAGACGGCGAGAGACGGTTCTCCAATAGGAAGACAATCAGTGCAAAAAACACAAAATCAATGGAACAACAACTTACTGGAGGCACATTGAAAAACACACACAATGAATGTCTACACACAAAGAAGAAATAAGAGTGTTTAATCACATAATATCCTACTACTTTTTGTGATAAAAATATTTGAAGTTAAATTGAATTCATAATAAGTAACCAAAGGCACTATTGTAAGGGATACATTAGTTAAATTTCTTGATAATAATGTAATATTTTATAAAATAAAACACTTCAGAAGTTCTTTTTTATATTATAACACATAAAAATAGAGATGATTTCATCAGATTTAAAAATAGTGATTATGTCATTCCAAAAGTATATGAACCATTGCCCTGTTGCCATGTAATATGGAATTCATGGAATATATTTTTTAAAGAGGAATGGATATAATTTTATTGAAAAAATTTTATATGGCTAAATATAAATTTTTAAATAAGTTTTGAAACGTTTGTTGAAACAAAACATGTAAATGTAAATGATTTAACACATTAGTCTAAATTAATTTTACACTGCCATTCAATTATAATATTGCACACAAAGTTATAGTCACGTTTATGTGAATGCCAGAATGAATTGGACACTTGTATAATAAAAAATTACCCCCCAACGAGAGGTCGACCCCCAACGAGATGGACAGATGCCATAAAAAGAGACTACAAAGTGGATTCAGATGGCGCAAAATCGGACTAAGTGGAAAAGCATGCGAGAGGCCTATGTTCAGCAGTGGACGTTAGAGGCTAGTTGATGATGATGATGATGATAATAAAAAATAAAAGTTCATTGATTATTGGAACAGAATTTTTAAAATCATGTAGTTTAAGGACTATGACTAAATTGACAATTAATTTTGTTTCGTCAACAGGATGACACCAAAACTCTTGAAAGTGTCTTTTTTTTTGTTTTTAATGAAATAAGTTTATTTTATTTATTTTGAAAATATTTAATCAGAAATAAAAAGTAATATTAAAATACTTTAATGGTCGATTTATTCTTACTGGTATATGGGAGAGAAGTAAAAACCAAAACCACCCCGAATTGAAATGAATTATTTGTTAAAAGTTACAGACAAGATCCAAATTCAAGTATGACAATTATAAATATATAGGAGCAAATGTTCGGGGGAAATTTGGTAGAAAAAGTACTTTCTATGTAAAAGTACTATGAAAATATTAGGGGAAATTGTCACAAATTTTTTTCACTTTACAAGTGTCATGTAGCAAAACTTTAGGGAATTATACTCTTAGCAACATGGAATGTCATAAGAAACTTTTATGAAGGAGCGCTAAAGGAACTAATCAATGAGACAAGGAAATATAAAATCGATTTAATGGCTCTGCAAGTCGGACACAGAAGATATGGTGCTCTTTAAAAGTGGATGAAAAGAGAGAATGCTCGGAACTGGTTTTTTGATACGATCAGGTTGTATTTTTTGTTTCCTATATCAGCATTACGCAGAATAATTTTATGATCAAGTATTTTTAACCACATTAGATAATCAATCCAACCCGTTTAACTAATTTTTCATGCTAGACATCAATATACAAAGTTCAATTTAAGGAAGAAACAAACACTTGTAAATAGTTCCTCTGAAACTGAAAGAAATCTGTAGTTATCGGACTCGCCGATAGAGCTATTAGATTATCCGATCCTATCAATAGACCTTAGGCCATTAAAAAGCAAAAACAGCACTAACACTTAATTCATGCCCACACCACCTTATCGACAACACTTTCAAATCTCGACTGCATAAATTTTACAATAATAATAATAACAAGAAAACCAACACGGTAAAGAAAAACTATATGTTTCTCCTCTATATAAAAGAGCTATCAGAACAAATTGCAAATCTTCTGTCTAAACATAACATTACGGTTGCTCATAAAGGGCACAATCTTTTGAAAAATAATTTTACAAGACTAAAAACAAAAACCCCTCTATTAAAAAAATTGCATGTTGTATATGAAATTCCCTGCTCGAATTGTGATGGAGTATATATTGGACAAACCAGTCAGCTACTTAACTCAAGAATATGTCCCCACAAATATGTCAAAAAAAACTCAACTCACAAAACATGAAAACGAAAAGAAACATAAATTTGATTTTGACAAAACCAAGATCCTAAAAAGTGAACAAACAGGAAGAAGAGAGCGCTCCTAGAGTCTATACAAATCAAAAAGAATAATAATGCAATAAATGATAAAAAAAATGTCAAAAATTTAAACAAGATAATATATTTTAATTTAATTTAAAAACACATAAAAAGACAATCTCAGAACGCCTATGATGTTAAAATAACTGATTGTTTAAACGATAAACTAACATCAATAAACAACACATTAGATTTAAAATACATTTTACATGTAGTGACTTAGTGGGTCCGTCCTAAGTTTTTATTATTATTTTAATTGTGACGTTTAATACATACTTGTTAGCGCCGAACCTTTACATGCTCGGTAAGTCAAAAGTTTCTATTTTAAACCTTATTATATCGTTGATAAAATGTTTTTTAGTCAATATTATTTCTTGAAAAAGGCATGGATTACCCGCCGAAATGTGGAAAAAAGAAAATAAAAATGTCTTAGTATCATAACAATCTTTTTTATGAACCTAAGCCCAAGAAAATCTACTAATATATTACAGGTGACCCTCAAAGTTAGCTGATAAAATTCATTTATTTGTATTGTATATTTGATTAAATAATATTTGTTTGTTTAGCTTAATGCTGGAGAACTAAAGTATGTATAAAATTTTTTCTTAAATTGTAAATCTAAAAATGGAAGTAATATTTCAATACTTTTTTAATTTTAAACGAGATTAAACTAATGACTTCACAATCTAATTATTGTTCACAATCTTCATTTTTCTTCATATATTTATTACTAACAAAAACAGCTTTTTTTCTGTAGTTTTACCTAAA
The DNA here is from genome assembly GCF_040954645.1 of Diabrotica undecimpunctata. Lineage (NCBI taxonomy): Eukaryota > Metazoa > Arthropoda > Insecta > Coleoptera > Chrysomelidae > Diabrotica > Diabrotica undecimpunctata. The sequence goes on from NC_092809.1 coordinate 22,549,990, forward strand.
TTTAATGATCTAATCTACCTTGTGATTATGTAATAAATACTGCTACAGCTTATTTATATTCAAGGTGAATACTTTTACATAATTATTCAATAGGATGGTGCAAAGACCCATAACTTATGGACGATTTCGGTTTATTTATAAATGATGATGATAAAAAAGAAACTTTCAGATATAACATCATAACATAGTGTTAAAATCTATAATATATCCAATTTTAAATATCGTCGGCTTAGAGTGTAAACCTGCATATACATTTTTTGGCGTTATGACGTTTTTGATATGATTGGAAAGTGTTAAACAATACACAATCGAGAAAAGCAGCTACAGTCAGTTTTCTTTTAAAATTGATAAAAACGCGTGATGTTAAAACTGTCAAATTCATCACCACAAAAGTTCCCTGCTAACTCCGTGTAAGCTGCCATTTCGTACAGAGATTTCGAGGCCAGCAAATGTGCTCTTACAAATATGTAATTGGTATTTTCTCTGATAACACTGTAATTAAAGGTTGAAAGTTAAAGGACTAAAAGGTATGTGTTTGTATTGCTATCATATTATTTGTTTGTGCTGATAAATGAGGTCATATTTATTGTAAAACTTAAAATAACCTACGACCCAAATATATGGGAGTTAGCAGTTTTTCTTTAGAATAAATCTTAAATTCATTGTACTTAGCAGGTATTAAGTATGTATCGTCATAAATACCTTTTAATTTGGTTTTCAATAATATCTTATTACTTTAGCTTCTGTTAATTGGTAATAGTCAAGTATTCAATCTGTTTATTCAGGTTGCAAAACCTAATAATTGACGAAATATGAAATGCTTTTACATCGGGACGTTATTTTTCTAGTTTAAACATAGTGTATAATTTTAATTTTATTTCGCCTGCTTCTAAAATTTTATTTTCAAAATTCATGAATTTATACTTTATTTGCAGATGTCATTGAGTGAGCATTGGCTTGGCCGTAAAATCCTGGACTTGTGCGCAAGTAAAGAAGAAAAAATCAACAAAAAGCACCGCAACCGACATCATCTCAAGCACCCAGCCCCAAAGAATGGTCTGTGGTTGAAAATGTCGAAATTTAATTTATTATACCTAAAGAAATATCCGACGACGTAAGCTCAAGTACAAATTGCGACTTCCTCTAAACTACAATTTTGGTTAATGAATGCATAGGAGATATTTCTAATATACTCTCACCACAAAATAATAATATTAAAGATGATTGCGGAACTCTGAACTGAGAAGTAAATGATAATAGTCACATTGAACCTCAAAATGCAGAACAAGTCCAATTTAAAGATCTCAGTATGATTTCCTGTTTAGATGAATTTCCTTTGGTTGAATTAATGACTGATGACCACCACTGTACCAATAGTCTGATTTCTGAAGATACTATCGAGCAGAGCACTTTGCAAGAATTTGAAAAAAGTCCTAGAAATTCTTCTACAGGTACTATCGACCAACCTATTTTCAGTGAGCATCTATTCATATAGACGATTTGATATCAGATGAAAGTACAAACATTAGTAGTATATATATATATATATATATATATATATATATATATATATATATATATATATATATACATTCATACAGATGAAAATATGCAAGAAAGTCGGGTACCATACAAAATTAATTATGACTCTGAGTCTGACTACGAAAACTATCCACAGAAAACAGAAAAGCAATGAAGAAGGAAAAGGAGTCAGATTAAAAAACCTGGTAGGCTGAAAGTAACAAAAAGTTGAGAGTCTGGAAACGAATACTGGAAGAAAAAAAGAAGGAAAGTGGAATTATCAAATTCCAAGGCAACCTATAGTTATAAAGAATAGATGCTCATGTACAGAAACTCAAAAAGGATCTTTGAAATGTTCAATGTTCACAGATACAGATAGGCAGAACATTTTTTAAAAAAATTGGACAATGAGCTGGTCAGAAAAAAAATATTTGTTGATAATTTTGTGACATCTTGGCCTATAAGATGTTAAGAGACCAAGGGGAAAAACTAATGAGGAATCGAAAGAGCACAATCTTTATGTATCATTTAAAAAGAGCAATGAGCCAATCAAAGTCTGCAGAACATAGTTTTTGAATACGCTTAGGATTGGAAGATGGACTGTTTTAAATTGGAAAAATAAAAAAGAGGACTGCTTTTAAAAGGAGTATTTTGATCCAATCAAACAAAAAAACCTTCTAAGCCTTTCGAATCCGAATGCATGGAGCTGAAAAGGTTTTTAGAATCACTGCCAGCGATGGAATCGCACTACTGCCGTGCTACTACACAAAATAAGTACTTGTTGCCAGAGTGGCGTTCAAAACGATCCTCTTATGATTTTTATGTCAATGATTGGTGTAAAACACGGAATGTAATTGTTTTATCCATTTGCAAATTTCATGAAGAAATTGGATCCTTAATCTCGGATTGTTTCATCCTAAAAAAGACTAGTGCGAAATATGTGTTCTCTATAAAGTTGGAAATAAATCCCACGAAGAATATTTGGAACATCTAACGAAGAAACAAGAATCTAGATCTGAGAAGAAAAACATATGTGATGAAAATCTTGTGTTTACTGTTGACTTGCAGGCAGTTCTTATGGCAACTAAATCAAATATTAGTAGTTTACACTATACAATAGTTTATACTATACAACAAAAATATACACAATCTTGGCTTTTTTAATTTAATTCATAAATTGATTAATCCTATTGTTATTGAATTCTAAAGAGTGGAAGAAGTGTTTGGGTAAGCTTAATTGAAAAAAAAGATTGTGCAAAATGAATCAGAAAAACCAAATAAAATAATTTTTTATAGCGATGGTTTTACCTATCAAAACCAAAACTGTATAATGTCTAATGCATTGCTATGCATGGCTATAATCAATAACATGATTATAGAACAAAAATTTCTAGAAGTTGGGCATACACACATGATAAATGCAATATTTTGATTGTGAATAAATTAGCAATTAATTTAAATATCCCGAAAAATAGCTGGCTTAATTCATTGCTGTTATCTGTACAAAGAAAAAAACACTTACCTTTGAAATATGGTGTAGTAATTGTAGCAAGCGGAGTAGAGAAGTAAATGAACGTCGCGACGCAAAGGCCAAGGCACGAAAAGGGACTTTCCGATTAACTCTAGATGATTACAGTACGCTGTCTCGATTTAAAGTGTCTTTTCTTGGTATAAAATAGTCAAACTCTCTGGCCACCCTTCTTATTGTAGGGGGTCCGTAGGTTCGTGGGATAAGTGCATACCCATAAATCAACTTTATTGTACTGCGCTTTTGAATGGCAATAATCTAACTAACTGGTTCACAGAAATATAATATTTTACAGCGTAAATGAAAAAGACAAATGAATTTCTTTGAACTTACAAACAGGTCACCATCTATTAGCCAGTTTAACAATGAGATTTGAATAGAAGAAAAATAATATACTGTAATCTTTTAAAGTAAATAAGTAGTTGGAATATATAATTCAATAAGATCATATTATAATACAGTAATAAAAATATTGAATGTAAAATATGTAAATAAACACTAAATACTTTCCCAAACACCGACAGTATTCATTCTTCTGTCAAATGGGCTCTTAAAAACAAGAATATCAATGTGCCCACGGAGTACATCACCATTTGCAAATCGGCAAGAAAACACCCCAGACCTTATGACGTAACTCACTTGAACCATACTTTTTTTAAAAGCTTTGATGACATTGGGTTTTTCAAAAGCATTTCGACCTGGACGTAGTAAAGGTGACCCTAAAGTTATTGACATTAAAGTTCTTTGGTACCCTCCAGATGGTACTTTATACTTCTAATTAAGATTCACAAAAGAATGGAAAATACTACTGCAACGAAAATCATCGGCAATTACTGCATTGCCTTTTGATTCTCTCCGAAATCAGTACCTTACTAGAAGGAAAATAACTAAAAGAAAATTTGATGATTTATAATATCCCAAAAATACCTTACCCGAAGACTACCATAATTATTATGATAATTTACTTCATGACTAGTTAACAACTAAAGTTGAGACTGAGTAATATTTGCATATTTGCCCACCTCATGTAAATTATATTATGTAGTTAGTTAAAAAATACTTAGCAATTAAAATAAATTTAATTCTTAAATTTTAAGATTGTGAATGAAAATTTCAAAACTTTAATTATAAAAATAAAACACTTCAATTTAGTTTGTTTTAAAAAGAAAATAATGTTTTTTGATTCATAATAAGAAATAATCTATTTTTTTTGTTAATTTCAAAATTTTAGTATCAGTAAGAATTTTGAAGAGTTTTTTTTTATATTAGTAGGAATATTTGTTAAGATCCTGAATGAAAGTTCCTGTCAGTATCAAGAATAGAAAAAAAATCTAAAATGTAAAATGGTGAATTTAACATAAATATAGCTCCAATAACTTATGTGACAATTAAAGAAAGATGTTTTATGAATGTTATTAATATTGTTATAAAATTTTGTTTTTGTTTACAAAATACCTGCTAAGTTGTTTTATAAAAAAAAATATTTTATTACGAAAACCTGCTAAGTCACAAAAGTTAAATAAATAAATACTGAATTAAATTATCTTTCTTTTATTTCAAATTGTACGGAATAAAAATATATGTTTAGAAATATAAAAGTCTTTTCATAAAATATATTCATATATTTTAGGAATGTTTTTTGTCTCTCCTGAAAATTTACCTAATATGGAGTAAGCAGGTTTACACTCTAAGCTGATGATATTATTGATACCTACTAGTATGACTCAATTTACTACTAGGAACAGTATTGATAAACATTGTTTAAAAGAGTCAGACAAAGATTAATATATGATTTGTAACCATTATGCAAATGTTATTATCATAAAAACATGTTAAAATATATTAGAATATAAAGACAATGTGAAAGAAAAACTCAGCTAAAACAGATTTATTGTAGTAGAGATATTTTTTCTAATAGGACTATTAAGACTGAGGAATCACAGACTTAAGTACAAGTACATTTAAGAAATATTTGTGTGGTTTGCAGACAAAAGCAAGACAAGTCAATTTTTGAGAAAAAAAATTTTATTTATTAAAAACAAGGGAAAAAATTACCTACTGAAATACTGCTAAAATAAGTAAAACGGACAAGTCAAATATTATATGTATGGTTCCATATCAAAAATAGTGATCTTTTTCATACACACAATTTTAATCAGTTTAGAGATAACTGAACCAGTCAAGTCTTTTTATGTGTCTTGAAAAAGACTGAGGGAGTCATGAGAAAAGGATATTATGTAATGATAGTTTCATTTAATTTGTAATGTGGGTATTGATTACATTCTGTTTTTCACCTTTATAATGTTTTCGTTAATAGTATATCCTGTGACGTGTGTAGTAACATTCCATCAAAATCTACATTCAAAGCTAAATACATACATACAATCATTAGCTATTCTGAGCCAGCGGTAAACAATGTGTAGAACTCTCAACCAACACGCTTTTAAAGGAAGGTGAGTGATATTTTTTGTCTCTAGCATCTCTTATTCAAGTGAAAGAAACTGTTTCTGAAATCTGAATAAGGTTAAAGGCAGGTCAAGAACTTTGGTTTATTCTCTTTTTATAAATGGAAAAAAGGAACCTATCCGTTGTGGCTGTCTTCTTAATATTTTCGATGAAAGCAATAACTTCATTTCAACTATCATCAGTAAGATACAATATACCATCACAGGTACTGATGTAGAAGATGATAGAAAAAAGACTGTACGGAAAAAGAAAATTGGTGAAGAGAAACGAATATATCTTTATATAGGGCTAGAAAACCTGTCTAATTCGTGTGAATTTGTCTCATAAGAAGTTGGAAATATAACTTTTTTTAATTGTTTGAAGAGTAAATAAAGAATTTTGGTTATGAAAATTCATTCTGTGCATTTGGTATTATTTGTTGTTCGTGAATTTGTGAGGTAAGAATATAAAATTACTAAAATATTTACTCTTAACGTTCATGTTTTAAGGTTATGTTATTGTTTGATTAAACTTAATTTTTTTTACTGTATTTCAAGGTATTTTGTTGTTGTTTTTATGAGAGATATTTCAAAACAAATCAATATATCATTGAATTTATTTATGAAGTTGAGAAATATTTGACTTAATGTTTTATTCATTTTTCACTGCCAGTGATTTTATCTTGTAAAAGACTAAAGATATTCGTTTTCTTGTAGTTTAAGTAGTGAATAAGGACTTTGAGTTGTAATATAACATACTCTGGAAACCTTTCTATTAAATTGCTATAGTGAGCGTTTAAAAAAATATTTTTTGAATGTTGTAATAGTTTTTGTTTATCTTTTAGATCTAGGCATATAATGGCTAGTAAACATGTGTTAAAGATATCCAGTATTACTGAATTTTTCAGAACTACTTAAACTATGAGAAAACGAATATATTTAGTCTTTTACGGAATAAAATCACTAGCAGATAAAAAAGAATAAAACATTAAATTAAATATTTTTCAACTTTGTAAATAAAGTCAACTTTTGAAATAATCCAGATAAAAACCACAACAAAATACCATGAAATACAGTAAAAAATAATTAAATTTTTAATCAAACAGTAACTGTAAAACATGAACATTGATAGTAAATATCTTAATACTTTGATATTCTTACCTCAAAAATTCACAAACAACAAATAATATCAATCAAAATGAATGAATATTCATAACCAGAAGTCCTTATTTATTCTTCAAACAATTAAAAAACCCAATATTTCCAACTTCTTTTGAGACACACGAATTAGAAATGTTTGGAAAATTTTTCTCAGCACCGCCCATTGTGATGTCAAAGCTTAGGTAGTCAATTCATGAAAGCATAATTCAAAAAATTACTTACTGACTCACATAACTTTACAAAAAATTTACAAATTGTTTAAACAAGCCTCACCTGCACCTCCCTCTATCAAAATTTATTCACAGAAATTCAAAAAGCGTAACCTGATTAAAAAAAAAACACAAATCTTACTACATGTTTTAACTGTGAAAAATTTATTATGCAATTAAAAATTGTTATAGATGACTTGAATGAAAAACTCTCTTCAGACCACAGGTCCTACTAAATAGAAGCTGATCAAAGTTATGATGAAAAATTCAAACTCAACAATTCAACTCCAGATTTAAGATCATCAGTTCATCAGATGCATTTTATAAGAGACAGCTGTGGATGTTGAATTTCACGGTTCATCAACAGCACATTGTTACATGTGGTATGGATCTGTTGCAGGTAGAGAGGCAAATCTTGTATGTACGAATACTTATTTACATACTGTACATGATCCTACCACCTGAGACAGAACATATAATTTATTATTCAGACATGGGGAAACAAAACCATAACTTTCATGTGTCTGCCATGTATACATGGGCAATCATAAGTTTATGGTACCAGGCCACATTCATTTGGAAGTAGATACTGATCACAGCATGACAGAAAAAAAGATGAAAACTGATATTCAAATATTTCACCCTCATGACTAGATGGAATTTGTACCTTTCAAGCAACTCTCACATGTGCGTGTGTGTGTTTGGCATCAGACAAAATCTATTTGCAATTATTTGAAATGTTTCATGTTGTCTATTTCTTTAAACTATAACAGTATTTTTGCATTTCTGATCAAATTTATGATGGAATCAAGTAACGATTTACCCGAGGAAGACAGGAGAGCTGTAATATTTAGCAGCAATGGAAATTGATTGTGAATTAGTTCTTGATACAGAAAGAGAACCAAGAGTTCACAGAACATTGGAGGAATATGTGATTTAGATCACCAATAGATACATTGTCACAAATACAGACAGGAGAGTTAAGTATTCAAGTAACTCTACATTCACTGTTATGAAAATGTCACAAAAAGACTTCTTCACAAAATTTTAAACTGTAATGACAATTACAAAATGATAAATATTATTAAAGTCTCAGATTTTAGATAACTATTGTTAATTTTAGTATGTACTTAACATAGCCTTAGCCTTAACATATAGAGTGTTATTTCAATTATTTATTAAACAAAACCTTGAGAATGTTTCTGTGAAGACCCTTAAGGTTGAGACTAATGCATGTACAAGTTGTTCTTAACAAAGTGTGTTTTCATTATAAAACTATTTTCTTTATGGAAAGTTAACTTTAAAACTAATTAATTAGCAAAACTAGAACGACTTAACTCACCTGATCCTTAAATGATAGCTCTTCTCGAAGGCTTTGGTTGGCATTTTCAACTTCCACCCTCGCCAATGATTCTTCTTCTAGCTGTTTACGATGGTTATCAAGAAGTTTACGTAGCTTATCACGTTCTTTTTCAAGTTCTTTAGCATCTGCGATTGCTTTCTTAGCATCAGAAGCTGCTTGATTTGCTTTAAGCTGTAATTCATTACATCTTGTCTCGTATATTCTGGCAGAATTTTCAGCTAGAGCCAAATCTTTATTCTTTTTCGCTAACTCAGACTTGAGTTCGTCATTCTCTTCTAAAAGACGTTTAACATCTATTTCTAAACGTGCTTTTTCACGGTGGGTTTCGTCTAATAGTTTTCTAGCATCTGATAATTCATGGTCGTACATAGATTTTATGTTTGAAACTTCCCTTGTTACCGTTTCCTGAGTGGTTTGTATTTCCCTCGTTAATCTGTTATTTTCACCTTCTAAATATCTTACTCGATCTATATATCCAGCCAAACGGTCATTAAGGTTCTGAAGTTCATGCTTCTCTTGTAATCTAGAATGTCTGGTAGGACTTAAGGGGCTCGCCGGTCGCTGTGAAGCTAACGGTGTTGACCCTTTTTTTGATTTGGATGCCATATTTACCCACTTTTAACAAAAATCACTAGAACGTATACACCACGCCTGCAACTAAATACCTCGAAAAGCGAACAACTCAAAGCAAAGAGATCGGTCGAGGCACAAATTATGTCGAGGTCTACCCGAGGTAATCAAACTATTTTTGGAGATGATACGATGGGAGCGGCGTTTAACGGTTTTTAAGCTTACGTTGGTCAAAATAATGACATAAAATGTAAATAGGTGGGGCAATGTTACAGATTTTTTGATTTTGTGGTTATATACTATATCCCGTAAAAACTAGATGTCACTGTAAAATTATTCTAAGGTATTATCGTATTATTTATTATACTACAAGCAAAGAATAATAGCGTCTTTATTCTTTGTTATAGCTGTGATGTATCTGCAAAGTACTTTTTAAGGTTTTGCCTTAAAGGTTAAAATAACTCTGGCAGATAGTATATAACTTCAGTGAGGATGAGTTATTTCCGAGAGAAAAGACACAGAAAAAAAAACAAAAAGACAGAAAACAGAAGTTAAAAATGAGTATTGTTTTGTCTAACAAAGAGAACCTTATGTAGAAATAGTACAAGTTGGAGCGAAAAAGACATCAAAGACATAAAAACGACGATTAACAATGTTACGATTCAAATTACTGTACTCTCGTGACGTAATTTCGGGCTTAATGTTCATTGGTAAATCGAAAGAAGCAACCGTAGTAAGTCTACGAACCGTGGTCAGAGACTCTCTCCCAAAAATTTTTTCTATGAGAGTTACCCAGAGATATGTAAGAGAGTGGAGTTACCTTACATATCTCTGGAGTTACCTTACTACCAAAGAATATAGACGCTTAGTCTATATTCTTTGTTACTACTGTCTAAGCACAGAATACACCAGGGATGGTGTATTCTGTGGTCGTGGTCTAAGGACGACATAGTCCATAGTTTCCCGTGACTAATTTCACGCCGGTTGTAGATGTAGATTTGATTTTTGATTTGACATTAAATTTTTGTCTTGTCATTCATTTCATTTTCAGTTTTCAGTATATACTACTCTGATTTTTCGTTATAAAGAAAGTAAAGTAAAGAGAACATGGCTGCAGCAGTGGTTCAGCAATCAAATGTAAACGATTATTTATTGAAAAAACAACAAGAAAGTCCAAAAGAATTAGGTTCAGAATGGGCTGAACTTGAAGAACTTCATAATAAAAAGTAAGTCGGTGTTTTGTACCGATAAAATTCTAGTTTTCTCTTTGTTTTTAGATTATGGCATCAGTTGACTCTGAAATTGATGAATTTTATTAAGAAACCAGAACTACAAACAAATGATAACCTTATACAACTTTACAATAACTTTATTCAAAGTTTTGAAAATAAGTAAGTGATTAAGTCTCTATGTTGTTATCATTTATTCAGACTTTTAGTTTGATCCTCACACTAAGTATCTATATCCATTGCATTAAATGGATGTGGATAGTTCTTTTATATTTAGAATGACCTACAGCATTTTGCCAAAAAACTGTTTTTTTAAAAGTACTTTATTATAAGCTGCTTAGTTGCAACTTTCTTTAATTGTAATAGAGCCCTAACAACTATATATTGGAACAAGCAGTTATTTTGCAAATAAAATACCAACTTACCGAAATTCTTTTATTTTAATTTTTTTTTTAATTGTAAATATGAAATTAACAACATTTTTTATGATGTATGGAATTATTTTTACAGTTTAAATATATATTTTATGTTGATTACTATTTAATTAATTGTTTGATAATCAAAACTGACAACTGATGCTGACAACTAAATATTGGAAAAGAGGTTTTTAACAAATTAAAATAAAAATTAATAAGGCATGACATCGCCCTTAGCTTGAGTAACAGCCTGAACTCTATTTGTCATTGTATCTACTAGGCCTTCACAGAATTCAGGGGTGAAATTATTCCATATTTCTTACAATTTAGCACATAGTTGTGGCAAAATACGCTGAGGGTTATTTCTTAGGCATTGTTTTATTTGGTAGCTAAAAATCTGGGCTGCTAGAAGGATGTGACAAAACTTTAATGTCATGTTCTCCCATCCATTTTTGATAGATTTAGCTGTATGGCATGAGGCTCCATCCTGCTAAAAGATAAAATCTCCGGATTTTATCTTTTAGCAGGTTCCCAACCCGAAAGTTCCCAACCCTTGGTCGACATACAACTCTACACAATGGTGCCTTGTGGAAACTTTACAGTCCTTTTTAGACAATCCTTATGGAATGCTTCTGTTTTTTCACAAATCACACGCTTTCGATAATCTTTCTCTTCGAAAGTTTTGATTTAGCCCAAATGTAACGATTCCTTTTTTGAGCTTCCTTCAACAATGGTTTTTCTTTGGCTACGCAAGTAAATCAAAAAATAAAAAAATTAAATCACAATGAAGAGCTTATCAAACATACCTTATAAAAACTAAGACAGCTCATGTGGTTATATTTGTGACAGGATTCTCTAGAAATATTCATCCTTTTTTTTTATTCCTCCTAGCAGTTACTTCTCGTAGTGTATTTCTTCTTCCCAACTTACATATTCTAATCAAATGCCTTACACTCCTTTGAGAAACAGCTTTTGGGCGACCTGAGCTTTTGCCGCGAACATCAATCACTGGCAGTTCCACCATATTTCTTAATTATATTTAACACAGTAGTTGTTGCTACAGTCAATTCACTGGAAATTTCACTCATTGTTTTCCCTTTATGGTACTGATAAATAATAATTTCTCGAACTTTTTGAATCAGTAGATTTTTCATCTGCGATTATTATATCTTGCTGATAATAAAATGGAAGGTTGTCTTTATTCATACACAAATGGCACGTGACAGTTGTTATTGACAACGCACTACCTACGTATATATACGTAGTAATATCATTTGATAGTAAATTTAATTAATATCTTATATACTAAAACGCTAAGCCCATTTCTTGTCCACCACTTTACTCAAAAACCATATTAGATAATTAAAATATTTTTTCGGAATATTATTAGTATTACGTATGAGATTGTCAAGATATACTTTTGGTACAAAAATTCACTTCCGGTTTTGAGATGACCGGAAGTTAAAATTAACTTTAAGTTTTAGACCCCACAATGTATATATGGATCGAAAGGTCTCGTCGAGACTAATCTAAATATGTACTTCCGGTTGCGATCCGACACCGGCAGTGACCCGAAACGCGCATAAAACGTCAAGATAGAGCAAATCTGACACCTGATTCGTGATCAGCATGCAAAATTAACTGCTAAATGATATCCATGGCGACATTTGATGAACTAAAAATTGCATTCCGGTTTTGAGGTCGACTTCCGGTTTCGTTTTTATTAGTCAAATTTCATTTAAAAAACTCGATGTCGAGTTGGTTCGCTAGAATAAACTAAATGATGAGTAAAAGATGTTTAAAAATAAAATAAATCTCATTTTTCATTGTTTGTTATACGTCATTTTATGTTTAGATATTTTTTAAATGCAAATATGGTTGTGTAAATTAATAGATACATTTTCCACTTCCTGTTTCGAAATCGATAATATGAGACAGACACAACTCAAGAGTCAACCAATACACACATCTTCAAATTCGTTTGTTCGTGGTTTCGTAAAATAGTGTAAAAACACATTGAAGTTATCGGTAAGTCCACCCATAGTTTTACCGTAACCTATACAATGTTTTGATTGTTTATTGCAACCATTTAAAAGTTGATGATTGTTTGCACCTATGAGTAAAAGTTCATTTATCTCACCAGAGTTATTGAAGGAAATATAGTTGATGTTAATTTAATTGTTATTAATTATCCCGTAATGGACCATTGTTTATTTAATTCGCCACATATATGGATTAAATGAACTGAAACTGTAGAGGTGGAGTCGTATAAAACATTTTAAATTTAGAATTAAAAAAAAATAAGTGTCATTCATTGAGATAAAAAAATATCCTATCTCCTAAGTTGTACCAAAAACTACACTTTCACAAAATTTTATTAGAATAGGTTCACTGGTTTCGGATATTAGCGTGGATAAAGACCGTGACACGGATTATATATATATATATATATATATATATATATATATATATATATATATATAAAATAGTTTATTTATGTGGAAAAGCTGAGGTGTTACAAAGAACTTTGGAACTTTTAATTTAATTTAGTTATATTAATTTCAAATAGTTTATAAAGCTTTTAATTATCTAATCTAATTTGTAGAATTAATCCTCTGTCTTTGGTTGAAATTGTGGCTATAGTCGTTCAACAATTTAAAAATCCGAAAGATGCTGTTGCTTTTCTTGAAAAGACTGAACCTAAGGTTAAAATTAATGCAGATGCACAAAACCTGTGCAAAGTTTTAGCTGGTCAGATATATATTGAAAAGTTAAACGATTTAGATGCCACCAAAAAGATAATTGAAGAAGTGGAATCTACATTGGATAATGCCGATGGTGTTACTCCAGTTCATGGAAGATTTTATTTACTTGCTTCACAATATTATAGGTTTGTATAATTTTTTTGTAACTGTAAAGTGTACATACTGTTAGTGTACAATGTACAAAGTGTATTGTATTACATAGGTAATATACATTGAGGTAATTGTGGCAACTGCGCTTTTTTAGCCTACTGCTGTAATCAAGGCTGTCTGTTGGAAAATCATACAATTCCAGAGGTGTGGAAAATCATACAATTCCAATTTCATTATTTTTTTTAAATTGAATTATTTTATTAAAAATTAATTCTATCATTATGTCTCCGTTAGTGCCTTTGTCGTCGGCTGCAGTCGGCTGAGTATGGCTGCGACGGCGAAGATAGTACTACCATGAAATTCATACTTATCATTGTATTAAATTTTTGTTGATTATTGAAAATTAAATGGTCTGAATAATATCTTAGTGGGAATTGCTTAATCAGTAAATGATCAATCAATCGGCAAACATGTTAAAACATGCGAACAATTTTTGCAATCCGTGTTTATCGTTGTTGTTGTAGTATCAGCTGTTAAATTTGTGTTCGATTGCTTTGTCGTTAATAGTTTTCATACTTATTTTGTTACATTCGTACTTATTAGTTTTTTATTTTTATTTGAAGTAAGATAAAATATTTGGTTAAAGTAATATGATTTCCCGTATATTCCATCAGTTTTTCGTAGAATAAAAATAGATATAACCAGTGGTATAAGTTCACGACATTCACGCCATAGACCCGTGTCATAAGATAAAAAACAAATTATCTGGAAGGTATATTGGCAGCGATACTGGTTTACTGCAAAATGGTGTTCTTGTTTTTATATCGAAGAAAACTGGGGACTATCATGAAGACATGAACTCCATATGATTCGATAACATTCTCCAGCGTGCAGACAGCAACACTGTTATAGTATTGGATAATGCATCTTATCACAGCCGCCTTGTTAAACGTATTCTAACGACGGCTGATAGAAAATCCATCATGCAGAGCTAGCTACGAGAAAAATGTATTTCATTTACAGAAGATGTAGTCAAAGCAGAATTAATGACAATAATTAAGGAGCATCGTGGTAGATATCATCAATATACAGCAGCAATGACAGAACAATTAACAAAATTAATTAACAAAGTTACAAAACACAATTAAATACCGGAAGAATGGAGAACGAGCGAACTAATTCCACTATTCAAAAAAGGAGATAAAAAACAGCCAGAAAACCACAGAGATATAAACATGTTAAATACTACGCTAAAACTTGCAACTAAAATTTTACAACTGCTAATAAATTAGAGGATAAGTTTAGCAGATGAACAACAGGGTTTTCGTAGTGGAAGATCGTGTACAGATGCAATATTCGTTATAAAGCAAATTACTGAGAAATCACTAGAGTATAATAGACCAGCATTTCTGTGTCTGATTGACCTAAAGATTCAGAAAAAGACAAAGATGATATAACATCTGAGATGTTATATCAAAGATGTTATCATCAATCTTCTGTATAATAGAGAAGTTCCCCTAAATATTACAAAAACTATCGAAAACGTCTATCAAAACAACAAAATGGAAGTCAGAATTGATGGACAACTTACAGAATCTATAGAAATAGGCAGGATAAGACAAGGGGATTCATTGATCCCCATGTTCTTCAATTTGATCATGGATGAAATCATCAAAAGCGTTAACAAAGGAAGAGGATACATAATGGGAAACAAAGAAATAAAAATACTCTGTTACGCAGACGACGCAATATTGATAGCCCAAGATAGCCCACCTGGACAAAAATGTGAGTGATCAAGTACAAAAAGCAAATAGACTGTCATACTTAACACGTTCAGCCCCGGGTGGCATCAATATGATGCCTCACTAAATAGTACTCTTGGGACAGTGAGGCATCACTCTAATGCCACATTACAGTTTTGTATTCGGGACACCGTGGCATCAGCTGTGTCCCGAATAAAGCACAGCTATATGTGTCACAGCTATATAAATTACATTGTTAGTTGGACAGGGTGGTCTAAGTAGCAAAATAATATTTCCTGATCGGATGTGAGACGGTTTTTACAAAAGATATGGAAATTATAAAATTTTTTGGAAAAAAAAAAGATTTTATTCAGAATGTGCAAAAATAATTATAATAATATAACACCTTATTATTTTAAAACAGCATTATGTGTTTAGAAAAAACAAGAAATACAATAATGTTTTTTGCATTGGTTGCACAAAAATTTAGAACGAGAACACTTGTTTTGAGTTTACTTCCGCCCCAATTCGTTCTTCATTCTGACGTAGCAAACCACATCTGTTTTTTCTTCCTTCTACAAGCTCATGACTGACATCGGTGTTATCGTTGATATTCGTTTCGATAGCGGACATTTCACCCAGTAGTTCTATAGCGACTTCTGTTTTGAACTCTGATATAGTCAATTTAGTTTGTGTAACCTGTGTATATACATACAATATGAGCATTCACCAAGGCATTACCGAACAATAATTCTGTGGCTAATTTCCTGTACCATTTATTCCCTCGTCTCAAGCAATGTGAATACGCTTTTTTCTGATCTGAGAGATCAATAAATTGAGTCGGAATTGCGAACATGAATGTAATGTTCATAATCCTAATTTGGATTCTACGATTTGTTTGGCCTATATAGGATCGGGGGTAGTATGCACAAGGAATTTTATAAACTCCTTGTTGTTCATTTGGAATGTTGTCTTTGATTGATCGGACATGAGATGAAAGTTTTAGTTTGGGGGAAATATTGACTTTATTCCTCTTGATTTAAGAATTTTGTTCATTTTGTCAGTGCCACCTTTGATGTAAGTAAGGAAGTAAAGCTTTCGTATGATAAGGGTCTTTGATTTGAAATTAAGTGGGAGATTGATGTCTGTGGGTGGTCCTATTGATGTGATTTTTGCAGTAACCGTTTCGGATGAGGGCTTGTTTTAAACTCATCGAAAAGGCGTATTGATTTAGAGACAAGCGTATTAATGACTGAATTAATTATTTGTGAAGAAGGATGATAAGAGTTGGCATGCAAGTAATTATTGGTATGTGTGGGTTTTCGATAAACACAGTGATGAAATCCTTGGGATTGGTTTTTCTTTATGATAACATCGAGAAACGGTAGGGATTAATCAGTTTTCACCTCCGTAGTGAACTGGGTACTAGGATGTATACCATTCAGATGGGTTTGAAAAGACACCAAAGCATCCCTGCCATGGGGCCAAATGACGAATGTATCGTCAACATATCGTAGCCAACTTGTGGGTTTGAGCATTGATATAGATAGTGCTCGGGTCTCGAAGACTTCCATAAATATATTGGCAATTACAGAAGACTGTTGAGTTTAATATTAATTCCTGTAACAGTGTTAAATTTAGTAAGACATATACAGGATGTTCCAATTTAAAGAAAAGTTCTATAAAAAAAAATAAAGTAATCTGCCAAATATTCTCTATACCTATCATTATAGGTTTCTATTTATTGGCGTTTTTCTGCACATGCAGTATCTTTGAAATTAATTCTTTGTATTAGAATAATTAATGTTTTGTATAATTACTACGTTTCAGCTTAAATGTAATCAACTTTGCCAACCAATTTGGTCTTTGCAAGCTTGGTTGTGGGATTTATTAAATCTCGTGTATAAGAAACACTACCGTTTCACGAACTTGGTGAACTTCTTAAATCTTTTAAATTTTTCACTTAATGTAATGCACTGTTTTGAAAACATTCCTTTTTTTAACGTTTTGAAAAACTATTAAAAATAGATATAGGAATGTTTACTGAAGTTAATTTATTTTAATGCATTTTGTGGTGTCGGGCTCTCGCTGCGTTCTTCTTCTTCTTAGCCTTCTGTCGTCCATGTTTGGACATAGGCCTCTCCCAACTCCTTCCATCGGTCTCTATCCTGATCAACATATTTCCAATTTCTTCCGGCTATTCTTTTAATATCATCAACCCATCTCATCTGTGGTCTTCCTCTTGGTCGTTTACTTTCGTAAGGTCTCCAATGTTGTATTGTAGTATTCCAACGTTGGTCTTTCTGTCTAGCAGTGTGGCCCGCGAAGCTCCATTTAATTTTGGCAATTTTTGTTGCTATGTCCTCGACTTTTGTTTTGGATCTTACCCAGTCGTTCCTCTTTTTATCTGACAGTCGTATACCTAACATTGCTCTTTCCATTGTTCTTTCGGTTGTGGCTAGTTTATTCATGTTTGCCTTGGTTAGGATCCAGGTTTGACATCCATATGTCATGATAGGAAGGATGTATTGGTTGAACACTTTGCTCCTTAAGTATTGGGGTATTTTGCGGTTCTTAAGTATACAACTAAGTTTTCCAAATCCTGCCCATGCTAGTCTTGTTCTTCTAGTAATTTCCGCACTTTGGTTCTCTTTGTCAAGTCTCAGGATTTGGTCTAGGTAGATATATTCCTGGATTTGTTCTATCTCACTGCCATTTATAGTTATACGTCTGGGGTCATCTGTTTGTCATTATTTTTGTGTTTTTCATATTCATTTTTAGGCCGACGTATTGGGAGCTGGCTGCTAGCTCCCCCATCATAATTTGCAGTTCCTCGAATGTGCTCGCTATAATCACTATGTCGTCAGCCAATCTGAGGTGGTTTAACTTGTTGCCATTAACGTTAATACCATAGGTTGACCAATTTGTAGTTTTGAAGACGTCTTCTAGGGCGTCAAGTCGTTGCGTTAGCCTAACTGATTTTCCATGTTCACTTTCCAAAAGAAATACATATTGTTTTTTTCTGAAGTTCTTGAATAACTTAACAATTTCAATTGTTATCCAGTTCGGGTTGCTCACTATATTACAAACGTGTCACAGCGATACTACCTAATTTATTCATTGTATATTTACATTTATGCTTTAAATACGTGAATTGTGTTGTTATAATTTAATTGTATTTCTAGAATCCAAGGAAATCATGCTCAATATTATAGGACAGCGTTGAGATATCTGGGATGCATAGAGTTGGATACACTAACAGCAGAAGTGAAAGTACAACATGCTTTCTTCTTGGGTTTGGCAGCTCTATTAGGTGAAGGTGTCTATAATTTAGGTGAATTACTTGCACATCCTGTTTTGGAATCACTAAAATCAACAGAGAATGCATGGTTGGTAGAATTGCTATATGCCTTTAATTCTGGTAATATTAAAAAGTTCGAGGCTATGAAACCGCAGTGGGAAGCTATAGCAGATCTTGCAGCTGAAGAATTATTTTTACGACAAAAAATATCGCTGTTGTGTCTCATGGAGGTACGTTTATATTTAATTTAAAATTCAATAAAATGTAAATATAATTTGAATAGTGTCAATATCCTATCAATATTTTTCTTTTAATTATAGATGACATTTAATAGACCATCCCACAACAGGCAATTAACATTTGCAGAAATAGCGAAAGAAACAAAATTACCTTTGAATGAAATTGAATTGTTGATTATGAAAGCATTGTCCCAAGGACTAGTTAAAGGAGCCATCGATCAGGTAATTCATTACTATCAGAAAATAAAAAAAGGCGCGTGGCACTTTGAGAGTGCCGACATAAGTGAATACTTCCTATAGCGCGTTAATACTATGTGTGTTATGAAATTGTATGTCTGCTTATTACTGAATTGTTAATATTTTTTATAATACTGTAACATAACGTATCTGGATGGTAAGTGGGGATTAAAAGAGAATTCCAGGAACAAGTATGTTCATCTGGCAAACCAGCGCTCAGGTATTTTGAACGACACACGATCTAGTATGGGGTATATTTGGATAAAGATAAATAGATTGAAACGTACCGATGGAAGTAGACAAAATTTGGTGTAAAAAGAAAGGGGAAAATAAAGGGAGAGACAAGGAAAACTCGACACTTAAAATATGAAAAGAATGGTTTAAGAAAGATTAAAAAAAATGACAAATTACTTTGACTTTTTTTTAAAACCAAAATGCATATACAGTACGGACGCGTTAATCCGAACGGAATCGGAGAAACGGGTTATTCGGATGACCGCATCGTTCGGATTACATAGATACAATATATTTAATAAATACATATTTATTATCTATATAAATTTCAGTGGAGAGCAGTAAAAAATCTGCTTTTTTTTCTGGACGCCAGTCTCGACGTGCTGATCAAACGCTGTCTCTTATACGCCTCAGCATTATGATCTCCTCGCTGCTGTTGAGATTGTCTTCTGTCCAACTGATGGCTGTGTTCAGGGCTTTTTGAAGAAGATGGTTCCTAATCGACATCCTTCTCTTCTGTTTCTTCATTTTGAATGGCCCTTACAATTTCTTCATCCGTGAGCATTTCTTGGTGGAGCCACCTGATGCCCATTCTCGAACCTCAGATTCAGTAATTATTGTCGTGTTGTCTTGAGCCAGCTGAGCGACAAGGGGCTTAAAATGATGTCTTTTTCGTTGGATGAAGAGTCGTCAACAGCCGCTAAGTTTGGACTAAAGTTTTTTCAAGAAAGTTGAATCGAACGTTGTGAAACGGATGACCAACAATTTGCTAAATTGAAAATGACGTCCTTGAGATTAACTTTCGCCAAAGCTACTACCAGATCCGTTCTACTTTGCTCGTCAGCAATAATGTTCGGGATGACATTCTGGACCATTGGTTGAATCACAGCTGTCGTGTTGGGTGGTAAAAACATGTCAAACGTTTTACCATCTTCACTACAAAGTTCATCAGCAGATGGATGACCAGGGCAGTTGTCCAACAACAACACTGCCTGAGGGAACATCAGGGACGAATTCAGTTTTGAACGAATCCAAGAACAAATCTCTTGTCACCTATTCACTTTTTTGCTGTCGATACCATAAGGGAAGATCAACAGATTTGAATTCACGAGG
Organism: Diabrotica undecimpunctata; assembly: GCF_040954645.1. NCBI lineage: Eukaryota > Metazoa > Arthropoda > Insecta > Coleoptera > Chrysomelidae > Diabrotica > Diabrotica undecimpunctata. Next base: position 22,570,152 of record NC_092809.1, read on the forward strand.
CTTGTGAGCCAAGCAAACGAAGTTTGTGAGTCCCTGAAGCATTTGCACAAGGCATAAAGGTGATTCTTTCTTTCATAATTTTTCGACCAGAAAGGAGCGTTCTTTTTCTTGAGATGATATCAATGTGTGGTCTGGTAAGATGCGCCAAAATAACGCACTTTCATCTGCATTGTAAATTTGCTCAGGTGTCAAATTGTTTTTAATCAAAAGTTCTTTCAATTGCCGTTCGAAAGGGTTCGATGCCTTCAGCATTACTCGAAAGTTTCTCACCAGTAATTTTGAGATTTCTAACTCCATGACATCGATCGTTTGAAGTTGTCCAACCAACCCTTACATGCGCTAAAAGCTTGGTGATTTGGTGACATTTCACGATAGAAATGACGGGCATTTTCACACATTTCACCACTCACCGGAACATGCTTTCTCCGCTGTTGTAGGAACCATATGAACAACGCACTTTCTACCTTCGGATATTCGGGGGGTTTGATGGTTTTCCTCTTCCCTGGACCGCTTTCTGTTTCGCTGACGAACTTTTCATCTTTTCTTTGTTCTTCTTAATGTCAATAATGGTAGATTTGCCAATACCGAACTGTTTTGAAATAAAACTGTAGCTAGTTCCTTGCTGTTGTATCAACTTGAGAATTTTGGTCTTTTTTCGATAGTCAAAGTCACGTGTTTACGTGGAGCTATCGTGATACGAAAGCACTAACAGATCTAAATAATATGTAGGTAGGCAAGGAAAGTAAAAAATCGATGTTCGTCATGTTGATTCAATCGTGAGGGAGGCAGAGGGAGTCGCACGAGAAAGTTCGGACTACCGCGTCATACGAACGACCTTGGGTTTGGACTAACGCGACCGTAATGTATATTGTTTCTAAAAAACAAACACGCTTATCTTATACGTCGCTCTACATTTCTATTAGAATTATTTTCCAAAAGAAAGGACGATTATATTAAAATATTATATATAAATAAATAAATAATTGCTACTAATTAACAATTTTTATTTCTAATATGGTAGAAAGCTCAGCCAAGTAAAAGTTAATATTGAAATCTCAACATATTAACAAAATAGACATAAACCAAACATGTAAATTAAAACAAAACAGGTTCTAAATAAATATTTTTAGAATTACATATGTGGAATACCTTTATAACTGGGTAAAGTTAGAAGTATGCATAATGCATTTCGTTTTAAATAAAATAGTGAAAATAAACACAATGTCAAGACATTACCTCAGTTATGAGCATATCATGATATGTAGGTATGATATCTTAATATCTAGTAAAATCCACAAGGAATCTAAGTTCCTGTAGTTTGGCTATATCATATATAACAAAAAATTTTATTAAAAAATCCTTTATAAAAGGTATATAATTTAAAAGACCCAATCGGGCTATATCACAAAACGTTTTCGGAATCCATGTTCCATCATCAGTGCACCTAAAAAGTATATAACCACTTAATTAAAAAAAAACGTGAAAATTAAATTTTACCAAGGTTAATACAAAATGTGGTTAATACTTACTAGGTGGGTATACATGTATTGAGCCACTTAATATGTGGGTAAACCCCCGTTAAAGTTTGTTTTATAAATTTGGTTTACATTCTGTTGTAATAAATTCTAAGATGTTAAAGTTACCAGTCGATTTGGTAACATGGCGACGTATGACTCCACGTGAAGTTGCTGGTCCTGAGACGATGTGTCTACGAGTTGCTTTCAATCAATTGCTTTCATTAGGTTCTCACTTTCCTCCATATATCTCACTTTTTATTTCTTTGCGTTAATATTTAAATTAAACTTTATCTGTTTTTTTAGGTTGCTAATACCGTGAATATGACCTGGGTTCAACCTAGAGTTTTGGATTGCACGCAGATTTCCAACATGATTACTAGACTTAATGATTGGTGTAAACATGTTGATACCATGGAACAATTACTAGAAGAAAAAGCTAGTGAAATATTAACATTGTAATTTCTAATCATTAATAATTTATAAATTTTGTTCTTAAAATTGTTTTAAAACATTTCTCACTGATAATAAAATATTATATATAATTTGTAGTATTAATAGCTAAACACATTATATTAACATAGTTAGAGTATAACACAAATTAACTCTATTTCTGTAACTCGCTATAATTTTTCGGGTTATAATTAACTCGACAAGAGGACTTCGAACAGCAAATGATTTTAGCTTTTTAGAAAGAGTAAGAAGAGTAAGAGAAAAGAGTAAAATCAACTCATCGCTGTAGCTCAGAGATGATTTTATGCTTCTTCACAGAGCTATGGCTGTGGAGGCTCTACTAGGCGTGCCTCCCTTGCATTTGATAATACAAGGAGAAGCAAGATTGGGAGCCTACAGCGTAAAACAATCACTGAAACTTTGCAGTAAAGAAACAGGGCATATGAGTATCACAAGGACTATGACGAAGGACATTTTTAATGAGAAGACAGATCGTATGACAAAATTCATTTAGCGTGTCTATTCCAGACAGGAATGTATGGAGAAACAAGGAGTACCATAACCAACAGGATAAGATCTGGTATTACAGGTGGATCCAAAACTACAGAGGGTGTGGGGACAGGAGTATACTCCAATAATGCAAAAATTAGCAAAAGCTTTGCCTTGGGAGGAACTGCGCCGTTTTTCAAGCAGAGATATATGCGATACTGCAATGTGCAAAAGGAAATAATGAGAGAGCTCTTGAAAAACAGCAGATCCATATATTTTCTGACAGTCAAGCGGCACTAAAGTGTTAGGAAGTGACGTCTAGGCTGGTATAGGTCTGAGCTTGTCTGGGTACCAGGACATCGGAGGCAACGAAAAAGCAGATTAACTTGCAAAAAGAGGATCGAACGAATCAAACGCTGTAACTCTGTAACGAGTCATGGGCGATATTGGGAGAGAATCCTAAAACAAACACATGGAGAAATCTTTATGGGAGGACCATATGCTTCACATAAGCAGCAACAAATTGAGAATAGTAACAGGAATATTGACCAGGCCTGCACCAGTATAAAACAGGCATTTACAATGGCGACCTTAACTGCAGGCTCTATGATAAGGAACTAGAAACTGTAAAACATGTATTATGCGATTGTGAAGCGCTGGACCGTAAAAGACAAAAACTGTACGGGCAACCAAGAGGAGATCCTGGTATATTTAGGACACACCAAGCAGAAGACCTGTACAAACTTTTACAGGATAAAACAATTCTAGACTGGGTGTAGGAAACAACGTTGTTTGGGCAGCAAACAGAATAAGCTTCAGCTTCAGTGATAACGGAGATCATTTTCATCAGACGGGCCCAGGGAGAAAAAAAAGTTGCTTGACAAATATGAGTAAAACAAAAATATGACCGCTTGCTTTATTTAAAACGCATATAAAATGTGACCGCTTGTCACATATAAAAACGATCATCGTATAAATCGAGATAATGTACAGAGATGACCAAAATACAAATAACTATACTTAATTAAAAAAAAAATATTGTTTTAAGTGCTTTAAATTAAGGAAATGCAAAAATGGAGATTGTCACAATCCTCCACTTATTTCTTCTTTCAGCTTTATCTCGTAATAACCTCTGTAATATTTTCTCACAAAACTTGCTGATCCATCTTTCTTTTGAAATGTATGATTTTTTATACTTGTAGTGGGAGTATTTACAATTACAATTTACTTATTGTAATTGGCTCATCAAAGAGACACTTGAAAACAATGTATGCATTTACAATAGTCTTACCAAGCGACAGTTCTGTTCGTATTACAATTCTTCTTGCAATCTGCCAAATGCCTCTGAGTCCCTGTTTGGCAAGTACAGTTCTTTAAATAATCGTTCTCTGGGATAAACAAATTGAATAACTCATAAAACTATTTGGTCGATCTAGCGGAGATTTAGCACATTTCAATAACTCATTTATTATCATAATTTCAGGTAGCTGTATTACATGTCATTATTCAAAAAACAAAGTTAATAACATTTATAAATTACTGCAAACATTAAGTTTTTTTGCATTTATCTCAGTCAAGTCTTTATATTTTAATTTGGATTAGAAGATTAGGAAAAGAATTAAAATGAAAGATTTTTAATATCTACAACTCTTATTTGAACTAATTTTCTATAAAATATATGTTTTATAGGCAAACAATGACTTTTTCACTTTTAATGATTATTTAAAAAAAACAAAGCAAAATCAGCTGTACGTTTTCAAGGATTTGTCATCAGCTATCCTTCATAACAATATTCCGTTTAGAACCTTTACACACCTGTATAAGATTTTTCCGTGAAATCGATTATTTTTTCACAGATTGGCTGGAGTGCCGTTCATATCTAATTCCAGTGTATCACATTGTTTCATCTTTATAACATCTCGCAGTGACGGAGGATGTTACAAACTATTTAGTTACTTTTAATCTTACCAGTTATCGTATTCTTGCTATATTCATATAAGGTGCTTAATATTTTAATTATAATGTAATCAATTAGATTTTTCTTTTGGCAAAAAGCGATTTAGCTTTTGCAAATTTATAAAAAGGGTGTTATAAGTTACACATTAACTTTAATTACTTCTACAATATATATATATATATATATATATATATATATATATATATATATATATATATATATATATATATATTATATATATATATATATATATTATATATTTATATATTTATATATATATATTTATATATATATATTTATATATATATATATATATATATATATATATATATATATATATATATATATATATATATATATATATATATATATATTATATTGTAGAAGTAATTAAAGTTAATGGGTAACTTATAACACCCTTTTTAAAAATTTGCAAAAGCTAAATCGCTTTTTGCCAAAAGAAAAATCTATTTAAATAAAGTTTTGCAAATCTCCGTGTTTCATCAATTAAACAAATTAATCACAAGTGCTTCTTAGTGATTTCCAAAGCCACCGTAGATTTTCAAATAACTTAAAAACATCTCTAAAAACCCTAAGACAAAATTTTGAAGCAAATGTCATCGAAAGCGATAACATTAAAAAAGTCTACAAATACATACGTTCCTCCATGACGTCTAAAGTTTCCATTCCTCTACTTCAAAAATCCAACCAGACTTTATGCTCTTCTGACAAAGAATCTTCCGAAACTCTCTCTTTAACATTTTCACAGGTTTTTACTAAAGAATCGAATGATGGTTATCTACCTGCTATTAACTATAATCGTGTCGGCGCATCCTTACAGCAAGTTAAATTCACAGTGGATCATGTCAAACAACACTTAATTAAACTTCGCACAGCCGCTTCACCCGGTTTAGATGGTGTAACACCAAAACTGTTAAAAAGGTGCGCAGACACGTTTGCATTACCCTTAACGTTAATTATGCAAACTTCTTTCATCCAGAACTCCTTACCCCCTAGTTGGAAATTAGCTTCCGTTACCCCTATTTTTCAAAAAGGCAACAAACTCGACCCCAACAATTATCGTCCAATTAGCTTGCTGCCAGTAGTTGCCAAAGGTATGGAAGCCATTATCTCCGAGGAGATGACCAAATTCCTTCTCCAGGAACATGTTATTCCAACACAACAACATGGATTTGTCTCTGGTCGCTCTACTTGAACCAATCTCTTACATTGTCTTAACGACTGGACGTCATCCTTTAACAGTTCGCAGCCTGTCGACGTTGTTTATCTAGATTTCTCTAAAGCATTTGACCGTGTACCTAAGCGCAGACTTCTACATAGCTAGAACATTTCGGAGTTCGCGGTACTTTACTTCGTTGGATAGATGATTTTCTGACAGATCGATATTACAAAGTTAGAGTTGGCGAATCTTTCTCACAGGACAGGTTAGTGGAAAGTGGAGTGCCTCAGGGTTCCGTCCTTGGACCTCTGCTGTTTACGGTTTACACCAGCGATGTTCCTTATTATGTTTTAAGTAAAATATCGTTCTACGCTGATGACACAAAAATATATGCCAATCTAATCACAAACCAGCTAACCCTCCAAATGGACTTGGACTCTATTTTACCTTGGTGTTCCCAGTGGTTACTACCCTTAAACGCGGAAAAATGTGTAGTGTTTCGAATTGGTAAAAATAACCCACTTGTGCCGTACTTTGTTAACGGGCAGCCATTAGATTCTGTGTTTTCGTATAACGATCTTGGTGTTATCATAAACAGCAGCCTAACTTGGTCCGACCATATTACCTCTATTTGTAAACGTGCGAACTCCAGACTGTATCTTATTCGGAGGTGTTTTTCGAGAGTTTCAATGCAATCATTCTGTAAACTTTACACTCTGTACGTAAGACCCATACTTAAATACGCTGGACCAACGTGGTATCCTGATCTGGTTCGAGACAAGACTATGTTGGAAAACGTCCAAAGGAAAGCCACCCGAATTTCTTTGGGACCGAGAAGACCTTCTTATACAGAAAGACTTAGTATGGCTAACCTAATTTCTTTTGAACTTCGCCGACAACGTGGAGACTTAATTACAACTTTTAAAATATTAAAATTCAATTTTGGTAATCTCGATGAAATGTTTATCATTAATCAGATGGGGATGAACGCCTCAGAGGTCATCAGTTCAAACTGAAGAAAGAAAATTTGTCTACAAGATCAAGGCAGAACTTTTTACCAAATAGAGTTTTTGAGTGCTGGAATAACCTTAACGATAACATTGTCTCTGCCCCCTCTACCAACTCGTTCAAAAACAGACTTGACTATAATTTACATTATAGTTAAAATATTGTTTTTCTTTTAAACCAAAAATTGTAATTTTATTTCTTTTATTTGTAATTTTTTGTTTTTTTACTAGTAGGTTATTAATGAAATTTCTTTGTTTTTGGGCATAATAGGGACTTAGTTCCTCTGCCCTCGCTTATGTATAACAATAATAAATAATAATAATAATTCTGAGGTTGCCAACCAATGTTTTAACCTGTCGCGTATATACACATAGGTACACAATCTAATTTTTGGATTTGTCTTCTTGGTTGACTGATTATATAACCACAAATATTCTCATATTTGGTATAAATAACCTATTATAGCAACCTTGTTTGTTTTATACTTGAGTACAAAAAAACAAATGAATTAGGTATCTTGATTATTGGTATTAATATTTCAAGAACAATATTTGAATTTACTGGAAAATGCTTTTGTAAAATACATTACTTTTTATTATAAAAAGTTTATAATAAAATTATTATAAAAAGTTTTACATTAAAGTCTAAAGATGATTGCCTTATGCTGAGTAATTGAAATTTTAGAGGTCGAAGGTAGTAATTGTTTGTATCACGAATACTATTTCTTGTTAAAGGTTGTGTATTTATGCTGGGAACTAAACATCTATACATGTTTCTTAGAAATTAAATGAATATTAGCAATGAGACACATACTTACTAATGCTATTGTTTAAACTTGACCTTCACCATTCATGTACATTGTTAATTAAAGATATAGGTATTAACACTACATCTTGCCCGTAATATCATAATATTATTGCTGTTATATATTATTATTAAATAAGTTGTAAAACTAACGTCATGAAATAAACGTATGTATATTTTTAATCAAACACTTTTTGTAGATACGATTTTATTCATAAATGCCAATGGATTTATAAACTTAAAACTAAGATGAAAATAAAGTATAACAATAAAACACTGAAAAGCTTTGTTTTCAAAATTTCCACAAAATATTTTACCACTACAGCTGTTTCGGCAGAGTTTTTGAAAACAAAGTTTTTCAGTGTTTTATTGTTATATAAAATGAATTTCCACCAAGTAACGGTCGAATCCATCACTTATGAAAATAAAGCTGTCAATTGCACTAGTTTACTCGTTTAAGAAAAAAAAGAGCGACTCTTTGTTAGGTTAATTGCTTTACAGTATAACATTGTAAAGACAAAGCAGTGGCGGCTCGTGGCTTGAAAGACAAGGTCGGCAAGGTATTTTTTGTCATAATTTTTTTTTCTGTTTTTTTTTGTTCTTTCCTATAAATTTAGAACCTAAACATGTTTATAAATTCACTCTAGTCTACGTTGTTTGGAAGTAGCAAAATGGGTTATAACGTCATCGTAAAATTTATTAGAGTTTTGGAGAGATTTTAAAAGTTTTTTTTCTGTTGACATTTGAGACAAGCTTGGCATTCTCTCTTGTTTGATGGTGTTTCGACAATACGTTTTGATTCTTTTGAGACAAGTGAAATCTCGTTCATTTGAGGCAGACGGTGGTAATGAGATAATTAATGACAATAATTTATTAATTTCGGTAACAGTTTGTTGTAATGAATTGCAGTATATAAAATTATACATATCTTATAAGTTATCCCACCTTCCGAAAATATTTGGATTAACATATAAAACTTTTAATTGATTTTCTAATTTTATTTTATTAAAGAATGATGGATAATTTAATTAATTTAATAAATTTAATTAACCTGTCTAATAAATATCTTGGAAATTCTTTGGCGTAACTTTTAAATTTTGAATCGTCAAAGAGGTCAAAAATTTGCAAATCTTCAAAATTCGAAAAACGAGTATCTATTTGTATAATAATAGTATCCAAAATTTCAAAATATACTCGTTTTTCGAGATCTGTTTCTGTGTCATGCCTTTGTTTTTTTTGGGGGGTTCGGAAATATCAAGCGAGTCCAAAACGTTACTGCGTATATACTGGAAATTACTATCATTACGAAAATCTCTGAGATTTTGCACCAGTTTTGTTATTATATTTTTGGAATGCATATAATGTCAGTTAACTGATTTTGAACAACATTGAATATCAAATCGGTTTGGGTAAACACTTTCTTAAAAATATTTAAAAGTACCTATGTTAAAAGAGTAATCATTTAATAATGTTTTCAAATCGATTGCTTCACTGATCAAGATATCATCACTTTCAAAATCGTCGCATTCAATAATAAAATCAAAAACTTCCAAAAGCTGTTCACGAAAATCTGCTACAGTGAAAACTAACCGAGATTTAAAATTCCATCCCATCTGATAAACTGTTGTTATTTTTTTCGAAACAAACCGTTCTAAAACATTAGTCTGTTTAGGCGAGCTTGAGACAAATGAAGCAAATCTGCTTAAACTGGCAAAAAAAGACGACATTCTTTAATTTTTTTACATGTATCCTGCAAAAACTAAATTCATTCTATGCGCATGACAGTGAGTAAATAAAGCTTGCGGTGCAATAGTTTTAACTTTTGCCTGGAGACCATTCAATTCACCAGACATCACGGCAGCGCCGTCATAAGTTTGCCCACCAATTTATTTTTGATATTAAAAAATTTTAATCTGTCCTTTAAAACACCAAAAATATATTCTGCCTTATGGCTTTTACTCACGTCTGTAAAACCTAAAAAACTCTCATAAATATTTATATTACCATGTAACGCCTATCGCACAACAATTGATAATTGTGAATGACATGATATTGATTCTATTAATTCATTCTGGATTGTTTTAGATACATCGCTAAATGTCTTCGAATCAGAAAGTAAATTAGAAAATTCCAAATCGTATTTCTTAAACATTTTTATTAGTTGTCTATAATTACCTTGATTTAACGAATGCTTCGATTCGTCGTGTCCCCTAAAAAATAATTCATGACAAAATAAAAAAATTACAATATCAATTAAACGACGTAAAACTGCGTGACTATTTTTTACAATATCGTTATGTTTAATAGCATTTTCACGTTGGGCATTATCTAATGAAACAGATATTTTGTTTTCCAAATAAATCTAATTTAATCTGGCTTTATGTGTGTTATGATTTTGATGTTTGTCCCTATTTGTCGAAAATAAAATGCAAGGCCAACAGAAAAGTTTGTTTTTTATTTCACTCTCGGTAAGCCAAGTGTACTTGCTGTACCAATTATCTGAAAATGACCCCCCTCACTAATATTTATAAGCCGGGACATTTTAGGCATAGTTGCAATTGGCCAGCAGTTTTAACAGTTTTATTAGAAGTGAAAGATTAGCAGAATTTCAATTCCATCATCGTATTTAAATACAGATTTTTTAACAACCTATGTTTTCCAATCCTATCACATAATGTTAAGTTGTACATTGACGACCGCTTTGTCATTTTATAACATTACCGAGTTGTTTACATCGATGCTACTAAAGCTGTAAAGATGTCAAAATTATGTGTAATATCAGTTTGTTAAAGACTAAACTAAATCATATTTATAGCACTTACCCTTTAAAAACCTACTAAAGTAATTACCGTATTTTTAACAATTTTAGTACAATTTTAAAGATGCTACAGCTTATTTGAAGTACTTTGTCTCAGTGGTGGCCGGTCAGGGTGGACAGGGTCGGCAGTGCCGACCCACACCTTTGTAGATATTATAGATTTTTTTTAATATTTAATTTAATCAGTATTTCAATAATTATTTAACCCTTATTTTTAATGACAATTTGTTCTTCGTATGGAATACATGAAAACCCATTTTGCAAAATGTAATTTACAATATCATATTAATCAATACTTACAGTTTCTCCCGTAGCTTGCATTTTTTAGGTTAATTTACCTGAATTAGTTTACACTTTAATTAAAAAAAAACTTCTAATATATCAAAAAACCATTTAACCTTTAACTATTTACGGCAGACGTAACATATCACAGTATTACTTTAGAAAATAAAAATAAATCACAGAAATAAAAGCTTGTTCGTGCACTCAATATCACTTCACTTCACTACTTAAGTTCTTAAGTACTTATCCATCCCGAAATAACATTTCATCCCGCGCTCGCAAGGTACAGTGCGCGACCAAACACCAATCCAAATGAAACATCGGCAAATTTAAATTTGCCGTACTTGGTAATTAAATTCATATGGAAAGAACTGTATGTTTGGTTGCTCATCAACTAATATTCCTTTGATGTTTACATGTAAATCGCCAAGCTTAGGATCGTCTTGCCGAACTCCCGAAACGTGTCTTTTTAGGAATTCACAGGTGGATGGATGTCTCCGATTTCGGATCATTAATTTGAAACGTGTCTTGCGCAGGGATCACTTAACGCTCAGATTGGACGAATTCATTTAAAAACCATGAATAAAATTTAGTCTTTATTGTCTCACAGATATTTTTTTTTCACAGAAACAAATGACATCAACTAATTACCTGCCACAATTAATGATTGAAATACTGATTAAATTATTTATTAAAAAAAATCTATATCTATAAAAGTGTGGGTCGGCACTGCCTGACCTGCCCTGACCGTCCGCCACTGAGACAAAGTACTTCAAATAAGCTGTAGCATCTTTAAAATTGTACTAAAATTGTTAAAAGTACGGTAATTATTTTAGTAGGGTTTTAAAGGGTAAGTGCTATAAATATGATTTAGTTTAGTCTTTAGCAAACTGATATTACACATAATTTTGACATCTTTACAGCTTTAATCGATGTGAACAACTCGGTAATGTTATAAAATGACATAGCGGTCGTCAACTTAACATATGTGATAGGATTGGAAAATATAGGTTGTTAAAAAATCTGTATTTAAATACGATGATGGAATTTAAATTCTGCTAATCTCTCTCTTCTAATAAAACTGTTAAAATTGCTGGCCAATTGCAACTATGCATGACTAATATCTCAAATTTAACTAATATTAAACAGAAAATTAAGCTAGACGGAAAAAACCTCCGCATAATTCAAAACCTTTATTGGAACCAAGAAGCAACCATGAAAAATCTTTCAACCACTATACTAGAAGCGTATACCGAAATTGGTATAAAAATAAAGAGTAAATATATTAACAATAACAGATATGCAGAATATACCTTTCTGAAAGCGGAAAGAGTAGGAGACTTACATTATACTAGACAGAGTTAATAATGTAAGTGAAGCAATGGGACTGACGATAAATCATAAATCTTCAAAAAACTAAAGTAATGGTACAGTGAAACTTCTCCATAACGGAAACCAACGGGGGAAATAATTGTCCGTTTTGTAGAGTTACCGCTTAATCAATTGAAATAAAAAAGAGGTTTAGAGTTGCTGGATTTTTATGATAGAAAAACTGAAGGCAAATTTTGTTAGGAGTCGATGGGAAGAGGGTTCATTGTTCGGATGTGTCTTCCTATTTACTCACATCTCAAATGTTCGGTGACCTAAAACTGTCCGTTCAGCAGAGATTTCCATGGTAGAAAGGTGCCCGTTAACAGAAGTTTTGCTGTAATTAGCAAAACCGAGGAAAACTGTCGCATTGACCTAAATAACATCCAGTTAAAACGAGTTCACAATTTTAGATACTTAGAAGTAGTACTGTGTTAGATTGTATTTTTCCTATTGTTTTTTTTTGAGTGGCTGGTAGCAGGCCCGGCACCTCAAACCCAAAAGCATGTCAAAAAGGCCTTAGTGATATAGGCACAAAAGAATTTCAAGGCTTCATGTATCGACAATATCCCCTCTAAACTTATAAATTAGGTGGCGAACACATAATAGCATAAATGCATATGCTCATAAACGAGATTTAAAATGACGAAAAGATTCATATCGACTAGAAAACTGGGATTATATACCTAATCTATAAAAAGGTAATGAACTGAAATGTGAAAATTATCGCAGTTTAATCCTCTTGTGCACAGCGTACAAAGTTTTTACTCAAAAGTTCGGAGGGATTTAGGGCTTCACACCCCCTTAAAATTTTTCTGTGCGCTTAGATTTTGTTGTTTCTTTTGTACGAAAAATGCTTTCAGAACAAGAAAGTAACGTGTCCATTTTTATTAAAAAAAATGTCAAGTAGTTTAGGAGATAATGCAAAAAACAATTTTTATTTTGTAACTTCAAAGGGCTGTAACTTCTTTTGTGTACACTTTTGTACTAGCGTAAGTTGGATTCAATCAATTTATTTTTGTCCCCGGAGTGCGTGATTTAATTTATGACATACCTTTTTGAAACACCCTGTATATATATTAGATATTTTCTGATTTTGTGTATAATTTATCACATCAGATACTTTACTTCAGATATTTAAATTTGTAATATCAAAGTTTTCTGCTGTTCTTATCATCACTTACCTGTTACATAAACAAAATTGACCAAACGACTATTCTAATATACGATCACCTTGTTCCTACTTTAAATTCATTGCGATTTCAACTTCACCGTGTGGTTATAATCGGTGGGAGAGAAACTGAAATGAATACAGAATCTTTGCTTAATCACCACACAAATTCGTTGAGCGCAAGGTACCTAACACAGCCAGAAGTAGGTTTCTTACGGTAGAGGTCAAAGTAGTTCTATATGTTTATAATAGTACCTACTACTTTCGGATTTTAACCGCGCAATTTAGTGTTTGTTTGGTGTTGGAAAATGAAGTTTGTTATCAGTACCGTGATTTTTATTGCTATTTTCCAAAAAGGTAATTTTTTCTCTTTATTGCTTCATTAGAACTTATTTAATTTTAAAGTTGGTTAATTGAGTTGTTTAATTTTTATATTTAAAACAAATACAAACAAAATAGCTTTTTTGATAGAGTTAACTGTAACTATTTTTTAATTTTACAAATTTATAACTAATTTTAACGATAATATAAATCATTTTGAATATTTCATAATTTTTGTACAATAATAGGTACATATCATACTGAGCGAAAAGGACGGTTCATACTGTTGATATTTTTGGGCGTTTAGTGCAGTTTCAAGGCCATTGTTTTTTGTTTGGCTATCCATTTTTCTTGAGTGTTTCGGTTTTCCATCATTTGGTTACTTTACATGTTTTTGTTACTTTTTTTATTGAATTCTACTGTAGGTATCATCATTTTTCTTATGTTTTTTTATGAATCTCGTAAACTTATACTTATTGTAGGGTAGGGTGGGGTAGTTTGGTACACTTTTTTTTTGGGAGCTTATATTTTGGTACTGTTTGTATTAGTAAGTCCAGCAAACACGGGAATAGTTAGTATGATGATTCACGATACTATTTTTTTTTTTGAACTATAAAATAATAAATAATAAATTTATAAATAATTCATGAAAAAAATAAAAATAAAATTACATACCTCATTTTCCCAATGTGCCCCATGGTGGGGCAGTTTGGTATCGTCGAGGGGTACTTTGGAACACATAGTCTCTAGCTGCCCCAATGGTCATAAACATGAAACTAATAACGAAATTGATCTTTTTGATGCATTTATTTATGATTTTCATAAAACAACATACACACAAAGTTTATAAAACATAGTTCATAAATGAAACAGGAAAGTTAATATAAGATGCCAGCCTTCTGGTACTCCCTGACACTTCATCGGGTTTTGGCAGTTTAGCTACAATATCGCGTTTTAGAATAGAGCTAATATCATCCTGTATCGGGTAAAAAAATCCATAATTTTGCTTTCTTCTCATAAATTTGACCACTGGTTCAGCTGGGTCGGTGATATCTTGAACACAGCCTACATAATGATATGTTGATCTTTTTGTCGCAAATTTTACAAGAATAAAATACCCTACAGAAATGTTGGTATCGTCAAGTAAACCATCCATTTCATAATCTTCCGTCATGTCTATATCTGAATCAGATGAATTTTTCAATTCCAATGAGGCATCTGAATCACTTGATGAAGAACTAAGTTTCCTTTTTGGAGGTTTAGGTCTTACAATAGACCTCTTTTTTTTACTATCACTAATACCTTGACCAAATGAAATTGAGTTGCCTCCTCGGTTTTTGTGTTCTACTTCTACACTTTTAAAATCATCGTTCACCACATTACTCGGTTTTTTTTCGTTTAACTACTTTCAATTTCTTTTCTTCTCTTGAGATTGAGTTGAATGAAATTGAATTGCGTCCTCGGTTTTTGTGTTCTACTTCTACACTTTTAAAATCATCTTTCACCTTATTACCTGGTATTTTTCGTTTCACTACTTTTAATTTCTTTTCTTCTCTTCTTTTTGTTTCTATTTCAATTTCATTCTTTTCAGGTGTACTGGTATAGATTTTGGATCTACCTTGTTTGCGATTTGACTTTTTTCGGTTTAGTGAAAGTGTTGGATAGGGCCTTATATCTTGCAGGCTGACAAACTGTTTTTTTGAGGCTTTGGAGGAACTTGTAACATTATGTAATACAGTATTCACAATATCAGTAATGAGTGAAGTCACAAACTCCTTAACATTCTCGTTTGTATTGCTGGCAGGAACTAAACGAACATTGCTTATAATATTAATTTTCAGTGAACTTTCGGGAGTTGTGTTAAGCAAAGTTGAAGCTTCTGCGATTGTGTTATCTTCTATGGAATTAGAAGACTTATTTACTTCTGAAGTGGAATTTTCTTTATTCTCGTCCAAAAGATTTTGCTCTTCGTGCAAAACACCAATAAAATCCGAATCATTAAAAATTTGTGAATTAATGGGCCAGATACCACACTTACGGAAAGCATTAATTATATTGACCGGATTAAATGATAGCAATGATGGATTGGCGGTTAAATGAGCAATATCGTATATTGTGATTCCTTTGCCAGGGTGGCTCAGAATGTAGTCGTTAAAAGCCACCTTGCATCGACTTTTAAATGGGTCCATATACTCCCACGTCTAGGGGCTGCATTCTATGGGTGCAGTGTGGTGGGAATGATAACATAACTAGTCCATTTGCTCTGAAATAATTTATAGCAGCCAAAGAAACATGAGTTTCATGGTTATCGACAATTAACAGTACTTTGTTATCAATGGAGCAATTCATATGTTTTTGTATGTGTTCCAGCACCTTTACAAATATGTCCGCCGTCATCCACCCACTTTTAGATGCAAACCCCATTGAACCAGGTACCGATCCAAACATAAACGCATCCTTCATATGCACCCTCGGAAATATATACACAGGAGGGACAGTTGAACCAGTCGCTGTAATAATACCACAGAACGTTACTAAGTTTCCTCTTTCAGCAGATACGCATTGGCCAATTTGCTTTAGTCCACTCTGACAAATAATTTTTGGTGTCTGCAATACTGTTGTTATTGCTGTTTCGTCCAGGTTTACTATTCGATCTGGAGAAAATTTATATTTTGCTTGAACCACAGTATAATTTTCAAAAAATACTCTTACATTTGCTGGATTAAAGGCAGATATCCTAGAAATACTAACGTTTTCGGGTTTCCTGTAAGATAAGTTAGGATGACGTTTCATAAATCCTCTCATCCATTCCTTACCTGCTTGCTGATGTTCAGACCAGTTTGGAGGAAAGTTGGTTTTTAGGGCTACAGCATACTGATAGGTCAGTGACCTGGCGTTAGAATACGTTAAGCCGAAATGCATTGCTGACGACTTTGAAAAATACTTTTCCAATTCAGCTTCTTCTTTTGCTGTGAAGACTTGTCTGGATGCATATTTTGACGTATGTGGGGAATCGCCTTCACTAAGTGATTCATTTGCTGAATCATCAATTTGTAAATGTTGTGTTTTAGACCTTAATTTTTTCACATGTCTATGAAGAGTGGTTTTAGATATGTTGAACGTTAAAGCGGCATTTCTAATTGTTGTTTTATTTTTAATTACTTCCCAATCCGCTTTCTTTATATCTCCAGAATTTATATCTGCACGATTTGTTTTTCGTTTGTAATTTCTTACCATCTGTAAAAAAAAACAAAACCTGTACCTACCAACATTTTTACTAGAGTTTTAACTTAATAAATGGAACAGATTCTTACAATGTACCACACTCTGCAATCTATCTCTACAATCTGCCCCCGTCTATTTGGTCCAATCTGCCCCAACCGACCCTGGCGTCGAAAAAATTACGTCGTCAGTTTACAATGCACTCTAACCTTGTAACTAAATATGGCATTTAGCCTATAAACATCTTAGATTATTACATTAAATCACGAATAGCAACACTCTTTGTTTTGAGGGTTAAATTACCATATGATGAAATGTTAAAAAACTTACTTTTGACGCCTAAAATTTTCAACTGGCCACAAAATGTTTATATGCACTTCTACACATATAAGAGCTATGATGGCTTCTTATCGACTGACAGCGCGCCTATAACTGAAATACTGGAAATATTCGATTGTATTAAGGCGGTAAATTCGAATTGTCCCTTGATGCCCCACGTATCAATGTACCCCACCCTACACCAATCGCAGTTGGTTATTATATCTTATGATTTTTATATCATGTGAAACGACAAGCCATAAATCTAAGATATTTATTGTCTAAAACAGATTTTCCATTGTTTAAAACATCTTTTCACTTTTACAAAATAATCTTCTTTTAATAATCAATTTTGTAATAACTCTAGAAAAAGAAACACAAAAATACGCTTAAAGTACATAGTAAACACAGCTTTTTCTTTTTTAAACATATGTTATCACAATAATATTGTTCAATAATTCGATAGTTCAATAATATCATATCAAGATAAATGACCAAAAAACGATATAAGGTAAGTGCATCCATTTCTGACATTCCCCTAATACCTGACATTTTTTGTAAAAATATGGGAAAATAAGAAAAATGTACACATTTTGACAACGTCGAACCAACGAATTACTACCTTTAGTCGTTTTAAACACGTGGTTGATGAACCTGCTTTCTGTTTTTCATCATCATTTTCATAAGGTAGAACTGGGGTGTAAGCTGTAGGTACATAAAAAAAGTTCTACACCTATTAGCTGACATTCCCCACGTCTATCTGGGCCATATAAGTATTACCTCGAGTCATCTGTGAACGTGCTCCCAGTCATCAAAGTTCCAGTCAGTGTGTTCTCTGGAAAATTTCAATCTAATTCTACGATCATTTACGTTTAAAGCTAGTGCTCTGACTGGCATGCTTACATGCACATCTTCTTCAGCGAGGCGCCTTTCTATAGTATTTCTACTAATTTGTGAAATTATTTTTATAATATGATTACAATTCCAATTAATTGGAAACATAACAAGACCCCCTCTACAGAAGAACCGTTGAACACTATAAGAGAAAAACAATACAATATAGAACTAGTCCAAGAACAATCAATAAGAGAACTATACCAACAACGTCTAGACCAAAAATTAATAGAATTTAGATACGGCAACATCGAAGAAATATACGAGCATATAAAGGCAAGTATAAAACAAGCAGCATTCGAAGCCCTTGGAGAAAAAAAAAACATATAACAAATAAACAGCACTGTTATGAAATAAATGAACCAACAAAAAGAATAATTGAAGAAAAAAAGCAACTATACAGAAAATAGCTGACTACAAACAACGATGAAGTTTATAAAGAATATAGAGAAAAAAATAGGGAAGTGAAAAAACAAACAACACAACAAAAGAATGAAGAATGCAAAAGAACCTGCTTAAATATTGAAATATACATAGGAGGTACAAGAACTTCGGAGTCATGGAAAGTACTGAAGAGGATTGAAACAAAACTCAAAAGAAAAAATTAAATTGGGAAATATACAGGACAAAGAATGGAAGGTCTATTACAAGGAACTGTTAACAGAACAAAGACCACAATTCATTGGAAAAGAAAACAGGCGAAGACGAAGCAGATCCCCACAACAAGAAATAGAAATAACAGATAGGGAAATGAGAACGGCCAAAAAAGCAATCAAAAATAAGAAAGCACCGGGACCTGGAGGCATCTCACCTGAGCTTATAAAATACAGATCAAAAAGATTACACCGGATGATACAATGAATATTTCAGAATGCCATAAATGGAGAACAGCTCCCAAAGGAATGGACGGAGGCATATATGACATCTATATTTAAGAAAGGAGATAGAAAACGATGCGAAAACTACAGAGGAATAGGCGTAATATCATCAATAGGAAGATTATATGGAAAGATACTGCGAGAAAAGATAGAGCAAGCGATAAAAGGCAAAATCGGGGAGGATCAGGCAAGCTTCATGGCAGGAAGATCATGCATAGACCACATATACACAATGGAACAACTGTTAGAAAAGAAACAACCAAAAAATAGAGATATACATTTCGCATTTGTGGACCTGAGAAAACCTCAACGGAGCTGTTTCGAGCCGCAGCGAGCAAGGTCATGATTGCCAATATGATTTCCAACATCCGAAACGGATAGGAACCAGAAGAAGAAGAAGAAGAAGGACCTGAGAAAGGCGTATGAGAGAGGCGTATGGGAGGCAATGTATAAACTAGAAATACTACTAATAATAAAAGAACTCATAGAAGCTACAAAAGCTCTGTATAAAGAAAATAAAGTGTCCATTAAAATGGGAACAAGAATCATAGGAGACTTCACCACAACAAAAGGGCTCCTGCAGGGTTGTTCCACATCTCCAACCCCATTCAAAATATACTTAGAGAAAGCCTTAATATACCTTTTATACAATTACATTTTTATCACTAGATGTTTCGAGTAGCATACTCTGGTAATTATTTTTTCTATAATTGCCAGAGTAGTCGGTTGGTTTTGATTTGGTTTGAGTCTTCTTACAAACTCTTTCTGATGACGGGTAGACCCTGAAACACGTGTAAGGGAGTGGTAAGAGATTCAAATTAAATCGAAACGCAACCATTTTCGTATATTTATCGTCCTTACTCGACGCAATGAGTACAAGAATGATGGTAATTTATATGGGTAAATTGTTGATGCATAGTGGAATATAAATATTCCCAGCATCGCTCTTAACGGCTTGATTAAGCGTGAGTATACAATTTACTTTAATTGCTATCGACACATTTAACTCCAATCATAGATTCGTCGATATAAATTTGATTTTCAATGGGTACAAACCTTAAAAACTTTGTATTTAATTTGTCGATGAAAAGTCTAATCTTGGCTAATTTATCATTTTCGGCAAGGTGGTTGTTGTCTGCAGCATGAAAAAATCAAAATATCTCTTCAAATCTATTGCGTCTCATAGACTTCGTTACTAAAATATTATGTGTATCATCGGAGTTTTCCCAATACATTCTTCGCCTTGGCAATGGAATCTAACCACTTAAAATTAAAATTCCCAAGAATACATAAAATTCGTCAATTTCAATTGAAATATTTTGATTTTTCAAGGCAGCATAATTGGTTGTTTCTGTAATTAAATACTCTATTATTTCTAAGGAAAAAGGCAGTTAAGATTTTGGTTTCGAATTTGGTTTCGAAAATTAGTTTACGAATTTTACTCTATTATTTCTCTGCTCATGAAAAATTCAAAAAATTCAACTGGGTTACTTTCAGAAGTACGTGTTAAAACTGGTAATCTCGGTAGATTGGAATCGGGATGTAATGTTGACAAATTTATTATGTTCGACCATTTGCGTGGCATTTTCTTTATTTTTTTTTGTTCGATGTTTTACATTAAAATCAGATGATTCTTGAAGAACTTCATTTTCTATGTTTTTCTCATCATTCTGAAATTGTACTTCAGCATGGGCATTTAATTGACCTCTATGTCTATCCAGATCATTACATTCCTCGTCTCCAGAATCCGAATCGGTTAACCATCCATTATTATCTGTAGGCAAAATATATGTTATCATCCGGTATATCCTCACCATTTTCAATTTTTTCTATTTCCTCCAGAATTTCTGCAGTAGATAATGGTTTCTTACTAAAACAAAATTTTCTCATTATGATATGTCATGTACCCAACGGGTCGTTAACGACCCATCAAAATATAATATTATATTTATGACATATATAAAATTATTTTCATACTAGTAATATTATAATGTGACAACACAACTAGTGTTTAACTATATAAAATGAATTTAATTAATAAAATGATTTATTTAAATGTACTTTTTACATTTAAATTACATTTTTGAATGAAGCCATGCTGCGAACTTTATTCAAGGTTTATTTTGATGGACACTATATGTAAATAAACCGTTTGCAATAAATAAACTGCTTACTTGCATAGTCAGGAATGAACTTGTAAACAAATGGCCACTGGTAAATTCGACATATTTGCTTGGAACATATTTTTGTTAGTTGGGTCGTTAACGACCCGTTTGGCATAAAAGACGTGTAGCTTGTTGAGAATTACCATTTGCCATAACATACACAAAATGCATGTCGGCCATTTCAGCGTTTGTATACATGTTATAAAATAAACAATAGACTGATAACGCAAAAATAACAAGCTACAAACTTACAAGTAAACTTCGATTGGTATCTAGCAACAAAAGTGCTTGACATCAGCCTATTAAAATTGGAATAAACATTGGGTAAATACGGTAAATGAATTGTCAAAGTGACAGCAGCCTACTATTCTAAAACTTTGTAATTAAAAATATTAAGGTATAAGTGGTCATTTCCAGCATGAATCTTATTACATTTTACATTTTTACTGTTAATTAAAAAATTATAAATTATGATGTTTATTTTTTTGCAGCTATTCATTTTGGGAAAAAAATCTAAGAATAAAAAAAGTTTTAAATAAAATAAAGATGTTAAGTTAAATTTTGTTTCATTCAACTTCATCTCGATAAAAGGTTTTGATACGAAATAAACGTTGCTAATTTCATCACCGTATAATGTAATAAGAATATTGAAAAAATACCCGTGGTTAGTCCTTTGCGAGTGCACGAAAATTACAGATAAAAAAAAAATAATAACAATAAAAACTCAATTTTAGTCACCACCTTTTAAGGGTGATATCACCCTTAAGGAGTGGGCTGAGGAAGTTTTGTTATGGGAACGACTCATCTTAATTTCATCTTATTGCAATCATCTCAAGCAATCATCTCCTGAATTTGTCGCATGACTTAGAAAGACCCTGTATATTATTTATTCACTCAATTCTCACGTCTGTCACATATTCTTACTTAGCTAGATATAATTTATTTGTTTTTTTTATAAAAAGTTTGTTCATGGACTTTATTTTGCGTATGTGTGTCGGATATATTTACCTAAAAAATACATTTTTATTAATATTATTATTACAAATTTGTTTTTCATATTTAATGAAAAAAAAAACCAACATTTCGTGATTATAAGTTCCAGCGCCTAGAATTTTCAAGATACATTTTAAACAGACTTTGTACTTATAAATAATTAAGTAGTTATGAATTCGTAGTTCTCTTAGAATATAAAAACTTTGTTAATGATGATTTTCCGGTTGTATTGACACTGTACTGTTTTTAAATAAAACGAGTGGTTTTAATTTATATATACATGTATATATTATAACATACCATGCGGTCCATATGTATGGAATAAATTCATTTTTGGCGTTATTATGTACTATCTGAAAAAACCTGAAACAGGTCGATTTTTATTCTTAAATTGACAATTTACAGTATGAAAATATTATCCCCTTCCAGCACCCCCTTTGAATTATAAGCACCCCCTCGAAAATTTTAAATAACAAAGGGGGTCGTGTGGTACCTTGTTAGAAAGGGATTTTAGTCCTAGGTTTATAAATATAAAGTTTTTTAAGTTTGGTGCAATATTGTTTGGTCTATTAAAATATACTTTAGATTTTAAATAACCCTATAAGAAGTAATCGAGAGGACTCAAATCTGGGATCTAGCCGGCCATTCGATCGTTACACGTCTTCCAATCCACCTATTGGGAAAAACCTCGTTTAAATAATTTCTAACTATACGTGCAAAATGCGGAAGAGCTCTGTCTTGTTGGTAGTAAATAGATCCATCTATCTGATTTGTATGATTGACATCAGGAAAAAATCTTCGTAATGTAGGCACTAAAAATCTAAGATAATTACTGCTAATTAAAAAATCTAGATAAACCTCACCATCAACTGTACCCTCAAAAAAATAAGGACCAATAATTTTATTGTTAATGATACCAGCCCAAATGTTAATTTTTTTAGGAAATTGCGTGAGTCTCACACACCAAGTGAGGATTTTCACTGTGTTTGTTAACCGTTCCGTTTAAATGAAACGTCGCTTCATCAGAACTTCCACAGATTTTTCTCAATCTCTAGAAGTACATCTAACTTTTTTTTTATCACTATATTTAACATTTCTACCTGGTTTTTCAATATTTTTTACATGTCCAGTATAACGAAACTTCTTTTCAATTTTTCTAACTGTAGACTGTGAAACTTGTTGACCAGGGTATTTATTATTAAACATTTCATAAACCTCCTTTTGAGTTCTTGTTTTATTACCAAAACCAATTATAATTAAAATGTCTATTCTTTGAGTCTCGGACAAATAATGAGCCATAATTAAATTTAATAAGCGCACAAATATTATACTGACGTCTTTTAATAACTTTAAATACCCAACTGACAGCAGCCTACTAGCAATATCAATTGTTTATTTGGCTTTTTGACTAATATTTTATTATCTTCAAAGTTTTTTCCCTAATGTTTAGCAGAATAGATACGAAAAGACCTGATTATTTCTAAAGTATATTTTAAGAGACCCGGCAATATTGCTGATTTAAAAGTTAGGATTACGATAGAAACTAACAAAATAACCCCCGAGGTCATACAAAATGTTGTACGAGAATTCCAAAATCGCCTCGGTTATTGCCAAGAAGTGAATAATGGTGGTCAAGTTGAACGTTTAATTTAATTGTAAAGATCAATTTGCTCAGTTATGATTGCACAAACCCAAAAAAACTTTATATTGTTGATTAGAGGACTAAAATCCCTTTCTAACAAGGTGCCACACGACTCCCTTTGTTATATAAAATTTTCGAGGGGGTGCTTATAATTCAAAGGGGGTTATTATGTACTAGAATATTCTAAAGTAGTCCACTTCTATCCTTCACATCGAAAGCCCATCGAGAATGCCAACGATCGAATATTCTAGATCCATACTTCTAAGAAGTGTGACACGTACCACGCATTGGAGATGGGCTATTTCGTTACAATACTTATAAACAATACAGTAGTTTTTTGGAGTATTTTTTAAATCTAAAACAGGGAATTATTTGGTGGACTCCAGTTCTGCATGAACCCCTCAGAAAGAAATAACAGTCTACTGTCTTTGAAGGACACGATATCTTCGGATTAATGCAACACACAGTAATTCGTATGCCGGTTTCTCGGGAGATCACTTCAAGCATGCTTCTGACAATCTTCCAATCTAGATTTTCTAGTGCATCTTGGGTAAGGCCAAATTCTTGATGTCATAATTGCACACGATTTTCTTCAGATTAGTTAGAGCATACCATATATCCTCCTGGTTCTAAATACCGCGCCTCAACTCATTCGACCAGAAACCTTAAGTAATAATGTGGCTAATCAATGTCATTATTTGTCAAGATTATGTCAGTTTTTTGGTTGTATTTTGTGTTTGTGTTTATTTATTTATTGTATTCCAAAAATGGAAAGGTTATTACGAATCATAGAAGTTCCAGGAAGAATATTTATTTGCAAAAGACTTTGGCCAAATGTATATATCTACCGAATTATTATAAAATAATAATAATAATCAATAAATATTAAATATATTTACAAAAGGAAAATTTTTATTCTCGAAAGAGAAAATATATCTTCTGTCTCTCTCTTACCTATATCTTAGATATGTAATGGTTTTGCCAATTCACTCCCGTACAAATTTAAAGCGTCGAGCGCGCGTATAGACGTATAACTTAATATACACAAAAATGTGTAGCAAACCCATCATCAGAATGTAGCAGACTTTGGTTGCCAATACTAAAATAAGAAGTCAACAACAAGAACATACACAATACATATGCAACACACAATACACAAACTCATGTTCTACTTTAAACACATTATATAGGCAAATAAAACAATAAAACATACAAAACAGTCAGAATTTGAGATTCCGAGGGTAAAAACACCACCCTTAGTTTTTTTTTATCAACCAAAAGAATATACAGCAGATTATAAAAGAAATATGGACACAGAAATCCCTCCCCAATGATTGGAATATTGGAATACTTTGCACCATTCTTAAACAACGGGATATCTTTGAATGCTCTAACCACAGAGGAATTACGCTTCTAAATGTAGCGTATAAAATATTTTCCACAGTACTATGTCACCGTATGGCACCATAGTATGCAGAACGAATAGTAGAAAAATACCAAGCTGGTTTCAGAGGTTTCAGAATCTATAATTCATCAGATTGCAACCCTAAAACAAATTTTGGAAAAAACACTGGAATATGGGATTGATACTCATCACATATTTATAGACTACAAAGCAGCCTATGACTGTGGCTGAATAGAAGAGAAATGTTCAAAGCAATGAAAGAGCTAGGAATACCAAATCAGTTGGTAAATTTAACAAAACTAACTCTTAAAAAAGTGTAATGTAGAGTACGAATTCAGGGGGAACTGTCCGAACCTTTTAAAACAAATAATTGGCTGCGCCAGGGAAGACTCTCTCTCCTGTATACTGTTCAATCTGGCTCTGGAAAAAGTAATACGTATGTCACAAATCACAACCATCATCATCAGTGTCATTACAGCTCGTTATGAGCCAAAGCCTTCTTCAGAACAATCTTCCATTCGCCCCTGTCTCTGGCAACTCTCCTCCATGCTTTAACTCCGATGGATTTTAGATCATCGTCTATGTTATCTTAATACCTAAGTTTTGGTCTTCCTCTGGCTCGTCTTCCCACTGGTCCTCTTCGGTCGAAAATTTTTCTGATCGTTGCATCTTCATCTCGCCTAATTACATGTCAAAACTTCTATATAACTCAAAGTTGTAGCGCCTACGCCACAAACCCTGTTCTTGGATTCCTCCATATATTTTTCTTAGAATTTTTCTCTCGAAACGTTTAAGCAATTCTTGGTCGTTCTGTGTAAGTAACCACGTTTCAGACCCGTATGTTAACATTGGCCTTATTAGTGTTTTATATATGGTAACTTTAATTTTTCTGGGTAGTTTTGGGGCCATATGTTTCCTCAAGCCATAATAGCACTTATTGGCAAGCACTATTCTTCTTTTAATTTCTTCGCTGTCATTGTTGTCTTTGATCAGCAGCGAGCCCAGGTAGACGAAGGTGTCCACACCTTCCAGTTCCAGATCATCAATTAATAGTCTAGGTATCTGGTTGCCTGATCTAGTACAATACATATACTTGGTTTTCTGTGCGTTTATTTTTAATCCCATTCCAAGTGCAGACGCCCTATAATAATACGCCCAGTCCTAACATATGGTCCAGAGACCTGGACTTTAACAAAAAATAAATAAAACATGATAGGATGTTTCGAAAGAAAAGTACTAAGGCGAATCTATGGAGCAAAGAATGACAATGGAGTGTGGAGAAGACGATACAACTTCGAGCTTTATAGAATATACCAGAAACCTGATATCGTAAAACATATTAAGATAGGACGTTTGAGGTGGATAGGACATGTAATGCGGATAGAACAAAATGACTCAGTTAGAAAAACGCTCCTTGATAGACCAGTTGGTCAGAGAAGAAGAGGAAGACCCAGAACAAGGTTCCTTGATAATGTTACGATAAATATGACTAATATTTGACCTTTAAATATGTTATTATTCTAAATAAGAATTCTTTCGTAGGTTTTTGTGAGCCTCTATAAAACCGGTTCTCTTTCCATGGCATTCTAGTATATTCTCCGACCCGCTAGAAACCTGTCTGGCGCCCCCTTCTGTTCGAGAAAGGTGAACACAGGTCGCCAAGGGGATTCCAGAATAACGGATATCTTATATAAATAGAGGACCTTTTCATTTTAAAGGGAGTCAAAAATTAATATCGGGTCGAGTTTCGAATTGTAACGCGGAAATAAATATTGTAAATAAATAATATAAATTAAAGTAGTTGTGATAAGTGTAAGAATATTGTGTATATAAATTAAATAAAGACTTTAATAAACTAAGTGTTAGAATATTTTTTATAATAAATTAGACTAATAAACTCAGCTCAATAACATCGATGAAGTCATGAGAAATATGGGATTACGTGCTTGGCGGAGAAAGGCGATGGATAGGGCTGACTGAAAAGAAATTCTTGAGGAGGCTAGGACCCACGCAGGGTTGTAAAGCCATGATGATGAAAGAATGCTATTGCCTACAAGATAGAGTCCAAGTAACTCAACAGTCAGTTAAAACATATCCCAACTTTACAACCTGATGGTTATACCTTTTATCACAATTTTTTAAAATAACATTTTTTGAAAACTGTTTCCGGAGTAGAAATCGAAACGTCAAACATGAATTAAAAATGAAGTTTTCATTAAAGTTAATAATCGTGGCTAAACCTTATATAAACATTATATTTAACTTAGACATGCCACATAAAAGAAACAGGAATTAACAATCAAGATCTGAAAATAATTAGAAGACTCTACTGGAATCAGACAGCAAATCTCAGAGTTGAAGGTGAACACACTGACTATGTGAAAATCATGCGTGGAGTGAGGCAAGGCTGTATTTTGTCTCCTGTAATCTTCAATCTGTAATCTGAAGGAATATTTATCGAAGCTTTGCACGAAACTGAAAAAGTTATTCTACTAAATGGTTACCGGCTAAACAACATCAGATATGCAGATGACACGATAGTATTTGCGGACAACTTACTTAGAAGACCTACAAGTTCTTATGAACAAAATCACGTATTACAGTCAACAATATGGACTCAATATAATCGTTAAGAAGACAAAGCTTATGATAATTAGCAAGAAAAGAATAACAGAAGGTCAACTCTACGTCAACCAATCCCCTGTAGAAAGAGTGACGCACTACAACTACCTCGGCACCATAATAAATAAAGAATGGACCAACAACCAGGAGATTAGAGCACGCATCGGAAAAGCTAGATCCACCTTCAATCGGATGGAGGCCTTCTTCAAGAGTCATAACCTCTCTCTTGATACAAAAGTAAGAATGCTGCGATGCCACGTCTTCTCTGTCCTTTTTTATGGAGTTGAATCGTGGACCTTGAACGAAGATATGTGCAGAAAACTGAAAGCATTTGAGATGTGGCTATATCGGAGAATATTAAGATCCCGTCTACTGACCGAGTGACAAATACGGAGGTCCTCAGAAGAATGAATAAGAACCGAGAGGTACCGACTACAGTTCTTCGGACATATTATGCGAAATGAATCCAGATATGCTCTCCTTCAAGCCATCCTGCAAGGAAAAATATTTGGAAAACGGGGTCCAGGAAGAAGAAGAACATCTTATTTAAAGAACCTCAGAATCTGGTTAAATACAACATCTGTGCAGCTTTTCCGCGCTGCTGCAGATAAGATAAAGATTGCCATGATGATCGCCAACATTCGTAACGGATAGGCACATCAAGAAGAAGAAGACATGCCACAAGGAATAAGTTTAAAAACCTATAATAGTTTCTCTCAAGCAAAGACTATTGTTGGAACAGACATATGTACCAGGCAAATCAAATCAGATATTACATTTTATTTTAAATTTGCTACCAAAAAATAGGTACATGGAACATTTCAGCATTAGTACATATTTATCAACTGAAGATGAGAATAATATTCTAATCTATAAATATAGATTCATTGATGGCGCTTGGGCAATGACTGGATGGACCGAATTTATATAATTTTATTTATATTATGTATAAACTACATTATACTTGACTTATATATAATCTTATTATTTTATTACTTCTCGCGCCATTTTAGATGTGTAATAATAAGTTTTTATTGTGTATTGTATAATTGACCTTAAAATGAATTACATAATTTAAATGACATTGATGAACTGATTCATAAGTTAGTTTTTTGGGAATGGTTGGAAGGTGCGTCACGTATAGTTAGATCACTAAATTGTGATTATGGGTCAATAAAGTAAGGAGTAAATTCCTTGCCGGTTACTGGTTTGTTCCTCTTCAGAAATTGTACATTTAATAATAATATCTTATTAACCAAAACGCAAACTTAAATTTTCACAATTATTTTAAAATTATGTCTTTCTTTGTACACTTTTCTTTCTTTTCTTTTATTGAACAAAAAACGGGAGATAAAACGTAGTGTGAAACCTAACAGTGGTTAAGTGAAAAAAAAAAGTGAAAACGGACATAGGGTAGTACTTAGAATTAGCATTAGGAATTAATAGTTTTAAAACTTTTCTTTAAACGATTTTTTTTTTATTTTTGTGGTTTGTGAATATTAACAATGTGATGATAACGTAACTATGAGCAGTTGGGAGATGAAATGCAATGTTAGCTCATTGCTTTCATTTTTTTAGTGGGAGATGTGTCAGGGGAGCAAAACCCTTAAATTAGTTAGTATATAGCTTATAACATACATAATTTGAATTTAGATGTTTATTTTCGTTGTAAGTGGGTCAGTATGACATACGTTGGTTTCCATTAGTAATTTTATAATAAGTTTTAAACATGAGACACTCACGTGTTATAATGGTATATTAACTATTTGTAAACAGACGTGGAGGGTCATGTTTGTTGTCATTTTATAGATTTTTCAAAAATAATAAACACGTGTTTTTTGGTTTTTCATGTAGAAGTTTTTTTCTCAAGATATTAGACCGTTTCCAT
This sequence comes from Diabrotica undecimpunctata, assembly GCF_040954645.1. Classification (NCBI taxonomy): domain Eukaryota; kingdom Metazoa; phylum Arthropoda; class Insecta; order Coleoptera; family Chrysomelidae; genus Diabrotica; species Diabrotica undecimpunctata. Next base: position 22,599,544 of record NC_092809.1, read on the forward strand.
AATTTTTCTAGTGCATCAGGATAAATTGTTTTTTACGATTATAGGGCCATATATCACCAATTTGACAAAGATATTTTAAATACAAGTTCTTTATTTTTTTATGAGGAATCCAAATCTGCAATAAAAAATGGGGGTTCCCATTTAAGAGTTTAAATTTCCCACACCCAGAGGGAGAGGATCTGGGGGGTTGTATTTGGTGTAATTCGATAGATTTTTGTAAAGTATTGATTGAACACTATGTTGTATGTTTTTCGATCTGATGTAAATATTTCGCGAAACATTCGACCATCCCGCTTCTTTTCGCACACCCTATATATATTAATATATTTTAATTTTTAAAAAATTAATCAAATAATTAATTTATGTATTTTTGTAGCCTTTACTCTTCGTTGCTGGAGATGCTCGAGTGACATTGATTCATCATGTAGAGATCCATTTAATGACTATACTTCTCGTAGCAGATCAAATTCATATGATTCGCAACAAAGCTATCAACAAAGACCGTACGATCAAAGGCAAATTGATTACAACAGACAGTATGACAATAATTATAATAGGCAATATGACCCTAATTCCAATAGACAGTACGACCAGAACTACAATCCCTCATATAATGGAGGATATCGAAATGATATAAATAGTAGACCCAACTTGGAGATTTGTGATGAAAACGAAGCAAGAAATAGGCGAATGAAAAATGTTTGTCTTAAAGAAATTGTAAAAGGTTAGTACATGCACATTTTATAATAATATACAAAATTTAAATACATCTTGTAGACTTGTAAGTATAGTTTTAGTATATATATATATATATATATATATATATATATATATATATATATATATATATATATATATATATATATATATATTAAATGGCCAAATATATGACCTAGGAAGACAAATTCGTTAAACTTCCCGTGCTCGAATCGGTATCAATAAAGTGTTATGATCATTTCGGCCTATCCCAGCCTCATCAGACACTTGGGCTGATACAAATTCAAACTCGGAAAGTCCAACGAATGTCTCCCAAAACTTCACTACAACAGTAGTTAGCTTACAAAGGCGCCACCTACTTTGGCGGCCGTGAACGAAAACGATATGATAATATCGTTTTCTGTATCCTTTGCGCTATGCGAAATGTGTAAAAGATAAAATCTTTTAGCGAAAGCCGCTATCGCTTTATTAAATTAAATGGCCAAATATATGACCTAGGAGGACAAATTCGTTAAACTTTCCGTGCTCAAATCGGTATCAATAAAGTGTTATGATCATTTCGGCCTATCCCAGCCTCATCAGACACTTGGGCTGATACAAATTCAAACTCGGAAAGTCCAACGAATGTCTCCTAAAACTTCACTACAACAGTAGTTAGCTTACAAAGGAGTCCTTTGTAAGCTAAGGACTCTTTAAGGAGTTATTTCATAAAATTTATATTATTAATAATAACAAATGTTTTTGGTCATTTAATCAATATAATTCTAAAGTTCCCAATATAATGATGATTACATTTTTCTGATCATTATACCATGTTGACGAATATGAAAAATCGAGCAGTTCCGTATGGGTTTCGTATTATTAGCTGTGTTAGGAAAATTTGAACTCTAAGGAAATTTTAAATATAAGTGACGTCACTTTATATAAATTGTGACGTGCAACGTTTTTACTTTGAAAAATGATATAACTTGAAATCTTTTAAATATTATGTTAACACTGTTGAGATTTTTTTGGTGAGAACTGTTTTAAGATCCTCGTCTGTGATTCCGTGGGATTTTATTTCTTCCATGAATATTGCGGTATTGCGGACAATCAAGCAGGATTATGTTTAACGGTCAGTGGATCAGAGAAGCAGGAGCAGATTGCTAATGCTTATTTTGTTATTAAGTATATATTTGTGGGTTAGGGCAGTAAGACCAATTCTTAGATGGTTAATAATAACTTGGTTTATTCTGTTTGAAGCATTTTTCAAGAACAGCATTTATTTTTGGAAAGATTACATTTAATTTTGTATATAATTTTTCCCAATGATTTTGTCATGTATTAGTACAGTGGATTTTATCAGGTTCTTTAGATCGGTGTAAGGATATGTTTTCAACTTGACAATGTGATTTAAGCTCATTCGATTTTTGTTCGTCAGTTGATCTGCTTTTTCATTTTC